>NC_134401.1:108788099-109088099 GCF_050003625.1 Haematobia irritans
TATATATATATATATATATATATATATATATATATATAGATGTACGGAGTGTATACATATCTGAATTAACCGCAGCTCAAATATTGCCGACTGGTGTTTGGTTAATTTTAAAAAATACGAACCTTAAACCTGACTTTCCAGAATATTGAAAATCTCTGTTATTCTGATTACAATTCCTATTTGTATTTAAAACCGTTTGTACCAATGTCCCACAATTTCGAGTTGCATCTATTTTTCTGTATGTCTCTTTGATACCCCAAATCTAAAGTAGTAAGCATCTCTAGGTCGCCTATTGTATACTAAGCGTTCATGTCTTCGTACTGAAATTTACAACATCTTTTTTTGTAATTTTTATCTCATTAAACCCCGTTACAAATCTAAAGAGATCATAGTAAAAGTCGACCTTGTGAACAACATGTGAATGAAGGTTCAGTGTGTAGTATATCCTTATCACGTTGTATATCATAAAGTAATTTACAACTGAAAAAAAAATCATTGGACATTTAACTGCAACGTTTTGGTATGAATGTGTTAAATGTGTTTGTTTTTTACATAACCATAATTTAATTTAATTTAAGTGCATTTGTTAAGATTAAATGTAATGAAATGATAAGCATTTTTATAGAAAATTTTATCTTTATAGCAAATTTTGTCAACATTTTATTTCCATAGCTAATTTTGCCAAAAATGTATCTTTATAGAAAATTTTCTCGAAATTTAATTTCTTTAAACATTTTTTCAAAATGTTATTTCTATAAAAAAATTTTGTTAACGTTTTATTTCTATAGCAAATTTTGTCAAAATTTTATTTCCATAGAAAATTTTGTAAAATTTTTATTTCCATGGCAACATGTTTTCAAGATTTTATTTCCATAGAAAATTTTCTCAAAATTTTATTTTCATAGAAGATTTAGCCAAATTTTATTTCTATAGAATATTTTGTTGAAATTTTATTTCTATTGAAAATATTTTCAAAAGTTTATTTCTATAGAAAATTTTGTCAACATTTTAATTCTATAGAAAGTTTTGTCAAAATTTTATTTCCATAGAAAAATTTGTCAAAATTTTATTTACATAGAATATTTTCTCAAAACTTTGTTTCTATAAAAAATTTTCTCCAAATTTTAGTTATTATGGAACATTTTTGTGAAAATTTTATTTCTATAGAAAATTTTTGTGAAATTTTAATTTCTATAGAAAATTTTGCCAAATTTTGAATTTCTATAGAAAATTCTGTAAAAATTAAAATTTCTATAGAATATTTTGTCTCAATTTTAAATGTCCTTAAAATTTGTTCTATAGAATTTTTTTATTTTTTTTATAAAAAATTTTGTCAAAATTTTATTTCTCTTGAAAATTTTGTCAAAATTTTAATGTATAGAAAATGTTCCCAAATTTTATTTCTATAGAAAATTTCGTTAAAATTTTTTTATATAGAAAATTTTGCGAAAATTTTATTTCTATAGAAAATTTTGTCTAAATTTTAATTTAATAGAAAATGTTCTCAAAATTTTTTCTATAGAAAATTTCGTTAAAATTTTTTTTATTGACAATTTTGTCAAAATTTTATTTCTATGAAAAATTTTGTCAAAAATTTAATTTTATAGAAAATGTTCCCAAAATTTTATTTCTATGGAAAATTTCGTTAAGATTTTTATATGTAGAAAATTTTCTCAAAAATTATTTTCTCCACAAATATTTGATACATTTTAGATTTCACAAATCCTTAAATTTTAAATTAATTTGTTTTTTTTTTGTCTTGAAATCTAGATCTCATATATTGGGGAGACAAAATATATTGTCGGTGTTGTTTTTCATTGCTAAATATATACATGCCCCTTTTATTTCTTTGCCATCATTTAATATTCTCATCATACGGAAAGAAATATAAATGTAAACGTCATAAACTTAAATGAATGATTTGCGTCATAGATTTTATGACAAATAAATTTTAATTTAATATGAACATGTGTGCCATAGCTTTTCTCAATATCTCAATATCTACACACTAGAACATCAATGATATTTAAATTCATTTTTGGATGAATTCCTAACCCGTGATCAGAAGAAATGACAATGGCAAAAATATTAAACAGGGCGATGGAATATTCATTGTAATAACATAGCTTTTTGTCATTGTTAGATATTCAATGTCGTTTTTGCAGTGCAAAAAAAAATGAAAATGGGGTTGAGGATGAATCGTTATTTTATAGCTGAATTCGAATTACCCTTTATGTTAAACCATTTGGGAAACCTTTAAAACACGCAGAAATATCAAACAGAGAGGAAATAAACCATCACTGAAAAGGTTTTTGGTGTTCGTCAAAAATAGGTATATGTCCAGATTTGCCACAGTTGGTACACTGAAAAAAATATTGTCGTGAGGTCAAAGATTTCATGTCTTTAAAATACGAATACAAATTTTGCTTAGCATAGAAGACGCATTTCTCTAAAATAAAGTTATTTTCCTTGTCCAAAAGTCGATAAACTTTTCAATGAAGTCGTATTGTCCTTATAATTACGTGATTTGACTTAAAACTGCTGGGTATCTTAACATGAAATAAAAAGTTTATAGGCTAAGGTCAACTTGACTTTAATAATTCAGAAAAATTCTTTAAATTTAATGAAAATGTCTTTAAATTTGTTGTCTTTTTGCATCTTGACTACAAAGCAAAAAATCGTTCAAATATAGGACATGTTTTTCAAAACTTTTTTTAAAGAAGTTTTTTACTTCAAACATAGCATAATTTCTACTGGAAGTCGAGTCCTAATTTGGAAAATAAAGTTGCCGTTAACTCGTTTTTAAAGGACTTTGATAGTATATGAAGAAAAAAAGCTGAGAAAGCGAAAAATTAAAATTTGCTTCCTAGAAGCAAGAACACAGAACCTAAATTTAAAAGAGAATTGTGTCTTAAAAGTATCCTTACTTGTATTCTCCGCTTCTTTGGCTCGGAATCAATACCAAATTTTTTAAAGTAAAGACAAAATCTTTGGAACCGAGTATGCTTTTTTTCAGAGTAGAATTCTACAAAAACTGGTAGATTTTTTACTGTTCGGTAGTTTGGTAGAATACTTGATATTGTAGATTTTTATTGTTGGTTTGTACTGTTGAAGATCAAAACAACAACTATGATTACAGTACAAACCAACAATAAAAAACAAAACACGAATGAAGTAAGAGCAAGTACGCTCAAAATAAACCCAGCCAACTGCACTCAAATCGATGAGTTGATTGTGGCAAAGGAAAAGAGAGATGTTTGTATAAATTTATTTCGGCATAAGCCGGCTATCATAAACCTTTTTTCGGAATGTTCAAGTGTAGTTCACTTTGGGTTTAGCGATAGTTTTGCTGCAAGTAGAGGATGTTGATGAGGTATGTGGTAATTCCGAAACGTGCGTCCATCCAATCATCTTGCAGTCTATAGGGCTTTGCCCAAATAAATTTGACAAACATTCTTTTCCTCTGTTGGTTAAGCTACTCTTGTAGCTTAGTCAACACAATGGTTTTAAAGCTGAGATCAAAACCAATATGATTACAGTACAAATCAATAATAAAAAACAAAACAAGAAATAAAATTTTGACAAAATTTTCTACAGAAATAAAATTTTGACATAATTTTCCATAGAATAAATATTTTAACATAATTTTCTATTGAAATAAATTTTTGACAAAATTTTCTATAGAAATAAAATATTGACAAAATTTTCTATAGAAATAAAATTTTGACAAAATTTTCTATGGAAATAAAATTTTGACAAAATTTTATATAGAAATAAAATTTTGACAAAATTTTATATAGAAATAAAATTTTGACAAAATTTTGTATAGAAATACAATTGTTACAACACTTTCTATAGAAATAATTTTTTTACAAAGTTTTCTATAGAGATAAAATTTTGACAAACTTTTCTATAGAAATAAAATTGTTACAAAACTTTCTGAAGAAATAAATTTTTTACAAAATTTTCTATAGAAATAAAATTTTGACTAAAGTTTCTATTGAAATAAAATTTTGACAAATTTTTCTATAGAAATAAAATTTTGACAAAATTTTTTATAGAAACAAAATTTTGACAAAATTTTGTTATAGAAACAAAATTTTGACAAAATTTTCGATAGAAATAAAGTTTTGACAAAATTTTCTATAGAAATAAAATTTTGATAAAATTTTCTATGAAATAAAATTTTGACAAATTTTTTTTTTTGAAATAAAATTTTGACAAAATTTTCTATAGAAATAAAATTTTGACAAAATTTTCTATAGAAATAAAATTTTGACTAAAGTTTCTGTTGAAATAAAATTTTGACAACATTTTCCATAGACGTAAAATATTGACAAAATTTTCTATATAAACAAAATTTTGATAAAATTTTCTATGACATAAAATTTTGACAAATTTTTCTATAGAAATAAAGTTTTGACAAAATTTTCTATAGAAATAAAATTTTGACTAAAGTTTCTATTGAAATAAAATTTTGACAAATTTTTCTATAGAAATAAAATTTTGACCAACTTTTCTATAGAAATATAATTTTGACAAAATTTTGACCAAATTTGTTATGGATAAAAAAAATTGACAACATTTTCTATAGAAATAAAATTTTGCCACAATTTTCTATGAAAATAAAATTTTGACGAAATAAAATAAAAAAAATTATAAAATTTTGATAAAAGTTCCTGTAGAAATAATTTTTTTAGGAATTTTTCTATATAATTTTTTTTTCTATAGAAAATTTTGTCAAAATTTTATTTCTATAGAAAATTTTGTTAAAATTTTATTTCTATAGAAAATTTTGTTAAAATTTTTATTTCAATCGAAAATTTTGACCAAATTTTTCTATAGAAATAAAATTTTAGCAAAATTTTCTATAGAAATAAAATTTTGACAAAATTTTCGATTGAAATAAAAATTTTAACAAAATTTTCTATAGAAATAAAATTTCAACAAAATTTTCTATAGAAATACAATTTTGACAAAATTTTCTATAGAAAAAAAAAATTATATAGAAATAAAATTTTGACAAAATTTTATATGTAAAAAAAATTTTGACAAAATTTTGTATAGAAATAAGATTGTTACAAAACTTTCTGTAGAAATAAATTTTTTACAAGATTTTCTATAGAGATAAAATTTTGACAAAATTTTCTATAGAAATAAAATTGTTACAAAACTTTCTGTAGAAATAAAATTTTTTTACAAAATTTTCTATAGAGATAAAATTTTAACAAAATTTTCTATAGAAATAAAATTTTGAATTAATTTTTTAAATTTTTTGTTACAAAACTTTCTGTAGAAATAAATTTTTTACAAGATTTTCTATAGAGATAAAATTTTGACAAAATTATCTATAGAAATAAAATTGTTACAAAACTTTCTGTAGAAATAAATTTTTTTACAAAATTTTCTATTGAGATAAAATTTTAACAAAATTTTCTATAGAAATAAAATTTTGACGAAATTTTCTATAGAAATAAAATTTTGACAAAATTTTCTATAGAAATAAAATTTTGACGAAATAAAATTTTGACAAAATTTTCTATAGAAATAAAATTTTGATAAAGTTTTCTATAGAAATAAAATGTTGACGAAATTTTCTATAGAAATAAAATGTTGACAAACTTTTCTAAAGAAATAAAATTTTGACTAAAGTTTCTATTGAAATGAAATTTTGACTAAAGTTTCTATTGAAATAAAATTTTGACAAAATTTTCCATAGACGTAATATATTTACAAAATTTTCTATATAAACAAAATTTTGACAAAATTGTCTATAGAAATAAATTTTCTATAGAAATAAAATTTTTATATAGCGCCTATATAAAGGGAGCTTTAAATTTGATTCCTTAATTTGTTATAGAAAAACAAGTAAGGAAAGTCTAAAGTCGGGCGGGGCCGACTATATTATACCCTGCACCACTTTTTGTAGATCTAAATTTTCGATACCATATCACATCCGTCAAATGTGTTGGGGGCTATATATAAAGGTTTGTCCCAAATACATACATTTAAATATCACTCGATTTGGACAGAATTTGATAGACTTCTACAAAATCTATAGACTCAAAATGTAAGTCGGCTAATGCACTAGGGTGGAACACAATGTTAGTACAAAAATATGGGAAGCATTTAAATCTGAAGCAGATTTAAGGAAACTTCGCAAAAGTTTATTTATGATTTATCGCTCGATATATATGTATTAGAAGTTTAGGAAAATTTGAGTTATTTTTAAAACTTTTCGACTAAGCTGTGGCGATTTTACAAGGAAAATGTTGGTATTTTTGACCATTTTTGTCGAAATCAGAAAAACATATATATGGGAGCTATATCTAAATCTGAACCGATGTCAACCAAATTTGGCACGCATAGCTACAATGCTAATTCTACTCCCTGTGCAAAATTTCAACTAAATCGGAGTTAAAAACATTTGCTATAGACATAAAATATTGACAAAATTTTCTATAAAAATTTTGAGAAAATTTTGACCAAATTTTCTATAGAAATATATTTTTACTAAATTCTCTACAGAAATATAATTTTGACCAAATTATCTATAGAAATAAAATTTTGAGAAAATTTTCTATGGCAATAAATTTTCTATAGAAATAAAATTTTTATATAGCGCCTAAATAAACTGAGATTTCGATTTGATTCCTGCATAGATTTCTACATACCGTAATTTTTATTCGATTTGGAAAGCGAGAGGGATTTTAGCTCGACAAATAGAGGTTAACTTTGGAAGGGGAAGGTGGGCAGTCTCCCAGTTGATATAAAATTATAGTTCTCTTTCTTTCTTAAAGTGTTTCATGATCACTAAATATAAGCAATTCAAACTTGAAACAATTGCATATTCCAGATCATTCGGTCAATTTGAAATTCTAGAATATTTGTTAATGCCTTCTTTGAATAGAGGACATATTTTGTTTATTATTCTTCCAGTCCACCTTGAACCCATTTATTTATTTCCGATATTGCACCAACTTGTTGAAAATCACACTCATTTTAACTCGAAACGGAAAACAATTTCATTAGAGTTCGTTTGCTAATAATAATGATATATGTTGGGTGGGTGCATTGAATGTATCGTATAATAAACTTTTGTTGTTGAAAACACAAAGCAACATAAATTTTATACATTTTTTTAACAGACAAATGCATACATATTTGAACACTCTAAAAATCAAATTTACATGGATCCAAATATTTTGACTTTCTCTTAGGGATATTAGGGTATTGATTTTGAGCCAAAGATGCGACTTATTTAAAATAAAGATATTTTTAAAGGAAATCTAGAATCAATAAAGTTACAATTCTGCTTCCTAATTATACCCTCCATCATAGGATGGGGGTATATTAACTTTGTCATTCCGTTTGTAACACATCGAAATATTGCTCTAAGACCCCATAAAGTATATATATTCTGGGTCGTGGTGAAATTCTGAGTCGATCTAAGCATGTCCGTCCGTCTGTTGAAATCACGCTAATTTCCGAACGAAACAAGCTATCGACTTGAAACTTGGCACAAGTAGTTGTTATCGATGTAGGTCGGATGGTATTGAAAATGGGCCATATCGGTACACTTTTACGTATAGCCCCCATATAAAGGGACCCTCAGATTTGGCTTGTGGAGCCTCTAACAGAAGCATATTTCATCCGATCCGGCTGAAATTTGCTACATGGTGTTGGTATATGGTCTCTAACAACCATGCAAAAATTGGTAAATATCGGTCCTTAATTATATATAGCCCCCATATAAACCGATCCGCAGATTTGGCTTGTGGAGCCTCAAACAGAAGCAAATTGCATCCGATCCGGCTGAAATTTGGCACATGGTGTTGATATATGGTCTGTAACAATCATGCAAAAATTGGTCCACATCGGTCCATAATTATATATAGCCCCCATATAAACCGATCTCCAGATTTGGCTTGCGAAGCCTCAAAGAGAAGGAAATTGCATCTGATCCGGCTGAAATTTGGTACATGGTATTGGTATATGGTCTCTAGCAACCGTGCAAAAATTGGTCCATAATTATATATAGTCCTCATATAAAACGTTCTACAGATTTGACCTCCGGAGCCTCTTGGAGGAGCAAAATTCATCCGATCCGGTTCAAATTAGGAACGTGGTGTTAGTATATGGTCGCTAACAACCATACCGAAATTGGTCCAATCACACAAAACTTGAAACTAGAGCCAAAAATAATCTACCAAAATTTTATTTCTATAGAAAATTTTGTCAAAATTTTATTTCTATAAAAAATTTTGTCAAAATTTTATTTCTACAGAAAATTTTGTTAAAATTTTATTCGGTTCATAATAAAATTTTCATCATTGTCAAAATTTTATTTCTATAGAAAATTTTGTTCAAATTTTATTCGGTTCATAATCATGGTTGCCACTCGAGCCAAAAATAATCTACCAAGATTTTATTTCTATAGAAAATTTTTTCAAAAGTTTATTTCTATAGAAAATTTTGTTAAAATTTTATTTCTGTAGACATTTTTGTCAAAATTTTCTTTCTATAGAAAATTTTGTGAGAATTTTTATTTCTATAGAAAATTTTGTGAAAATTTTATTTCTATAGAAAATTTTGTTAAAATTTTATTTCTGTAGAAAATTTTGTCAAAATTTTATGTCTACTTTGTCAAACTGAATTATATACGTATTGGATCGATCTTTTTCGATTTAATATGTACCACGTATGGACTTACATACAATTTAGAAGATGGTGTTAGGAGGTTTTAAGATACCTTGCCATCGGCAAGCGTTACCGCAACTTAACTGCCACTTGTGGGTGGCAGTGTTTAGAAGAAGTTTCTACGCAATCCATGATGGAGGGTACATAAGCTTCGGCCTGGCCGAACTTACGGCCGTATATACTTGTTTTTAAATGAAATTAATTGTAAATTTTATTTATTATATTTTAATTCTTGTTGTTTCAAAAAGCTATTCATAAATGCCAGTGTAAAAATCAAAATTTTACAGATACTTCAAAGTAAATATGTTTTCTTAATTTCAAAATTAAAAGTTTAAATCAAAGCTGGATTTTATTTTGAATGTGTTTTTGTAGTGTAGTGAGACTTTAATATAAATATTTTTGTTAATAATTTTCGAAATTTATGTAAACTAGTGCAATCAACAAATGAGAGACTATAAATAAAAAAAATTCCCCCAGGTAATTAGAGTGCGTAAACGTAACGTTTGTTGTCAGAGCAGCTGATTAATTAGGACCATCATAAACAATGATCGTCTTCATAAAACAGAAAGAAACACCATTGTGGTCATATCCAAACGCGTAAACAACAATAGCATACCCTAATTGATGAACATACACACACACACACACTGTCTCTCTCTCTCTTTCTCAACTCTTTGTAAAGATCATATGAATTAGGGATGACATATGGAATGACGTACAAGGGAATGTGTAATAAAACCAAATGTATATCAAATTCGATTCAAATGTATTACTAACCCAGACGACGGTAGAACAATAGTTCCAAACCAGTATATGTATCTATTTCGGTTTCTGTATGTATGTAGTTGTGTACATGGTGTGTGTAAATATTTGCACGATTACTTAATCCCAGCGACAACCGGCGAATTAATAATCACTTCTCTATGTACAAAACAAAAAAATAAAACACAAATAGGCGAACAGGTCCGTTTGTTTTATTTCCATTTGTTTACTTATTTCCCTCTGACTTTATTCTCGTGTTTACCATAAATATTACCACAACCCTTGTAAAACATTGGTGCTCGTCTCGTATAGATAAGTCTGGATTTTATCGTTCAATATTCTCCGACTGGTTTTGTTGTTGTTCGTTGTGTCTCTCATTTTATTCTCTCGATTTTCTCTCCATTGAAGATAAAAGCAACATTCTTTGGGTCTTTATCATTCTCCAAGAACACATTACATCACACACATTTAAATGCACAAATGTACAATATTCCTTATGAATTTCAAACAGTGGGTCGATGAATAAAATATGCCGCTCTACTGTCGTTACTAGAGTACTAATAAGGCGAATAAAGTACATTTGTACATGAGATACTTAGTTAGTATTGACTCCTTTATGAATTTAGTCCACTTAGATGATAGGAAAGATTTAGCATTAATTTTGGAAAGACAGTTTTATTTATGAGAAAAATGAACTATTTCGTGCGAAAATTGAACTAATATATTCAATTTTTTATATTGTCAGAAATTAACGTTGTTAATGAAAATATACTTACATTTTTAATTTTTAATTACAATTTACGTAATTAAAAATTCAAAACATTTTTAATTTTTAATTACAATTTACGTAATTAAAAATCCAAAACATACCATATTAACCTGCTGTGGTTACTATTTTTGAGAGGAATATGAACATTTTCTTCTGCTTTAGTTTGAATTGAACTCACTTGTACATTCAATGAAATTTACACCCACACTCAAAAAAAGTGTACTTGGATTTAAAGATTTGACACTCCCTTAAGGATTTTAGTATTAATTCCGAGGCAAAGATACGGCATCTTTAAAATAAAGACATCTTTTAGGGGCAAATCTAGTTTTTAACCTACACTAGAAAAACAGTGATCCCACCACGAAGGAATAGTTTGGTTACTTTTAGAAAATTTGGGTTAATTTTAGAAAAAATTTAACTAAACTGTATTAAACAAGTAAATAAAGTCTAAAGTCGGGAGGGGCCGACTATTTATATTATACCCTTCACCACTATGTAGACAAACATTTGTGTTACCATCTCAACTACTTTAAATTTGCTGGGAGCTATATAAAGGTTTGTAATTCCAGATACAAATACTTATAATGGAGACAATTTTTTGTACTTCTCCAAAATCTCCAGAATTAAAATTGAAATCGGCTAATGCCTTGGAATGAAACACAATGTTAGTAAAAAAATATAGGAAATATGAAGCGAGAGAAATTTTAATGCAATTGTATAAAAGAGCATTTATAATTTATCAAGCTATACTTATGTATTCGAGATATAGGACAATTTGAGTAACATTTGCAATTTTTGCTACTCAGCAGTGACGATTTTACAAGAATATTGGTTAGATCTTGCCAAGATATGTGGTCAAGTGTGGGTTGTGATATATTATTTGGTCAAGTCGGGCGACTTGGAGTCTTATTTAAAACTCAACCGTTCTGTGGAAAGTCTGGCATTACAGTGTTTAGGATATGACTAAGATATGGGGAAATCATCACAGAATTTTGTGTAAATGTGGGTAGTTTGGCCATATTAGATCAAGATGACATACTTAAATAGCATATTAAATGTATTCTCTGTGGAAACTATCGAGTCAATTGGAGGAAAACAGTGTTGCCAGGTGATTTTTGATTCTTCCCCCCAAATCTTAAGAAAAAAAAAACCCTAAAGTGGTCTAAGCTTTTTTCAAAAAGCCCCAAAAAATTTCAGAATATAAAAGTACAAAAAGTGGTTCCAAAATTACGTGAAAAAATCCTGTATTGATACACTTTAAAAATTAAATTTAACACAAATATATATCCTGAAAGAAGAGTTCTTTCCTAAGAAACGAAATTTTAGAAAAACTAAGTTTTCTTTTGATGCAAAATTTTTTTTCGTTTGAAGTAAATAAAAAATAAAATTTGCTATTTAAGAAAATACTTTAAAACAAAAGAGATTTTTGTTTGTTTAAAATTTCATCCCTGAGGAAATTATTTTTTCTATGGATGTATATGTATATCAATGTATATCAATATGTATATCAATTTAAAAAGCGGGCTTACTCTTAAAAAGCTTTCAGCTGCTAAGTTAAAATACGATTGTTTTTAATTTTGTCAAATATTAAAAATGCCCTTTCAACAGAAGAGTTTAAAAAAGATAACGAAAATAATTCTATTGGATACTTGTTTGTATTTAGGATTTCTTGTTGACTTTCCGCATCTTTTTTCTCATAACTCATGCTAGAATTGTTCTGAATTTTCTTGAGAATTGCTCCACTTTATAAATTCTGAAATAATTTTTACCCCCAAAAATCCCCCCAAATAAATTTTACCACTAGAATCCCCCTAAACGTGAAAAAACCCCTAAATTTGGGAAGAAACCCCTAACCTGGCAACACTGGAGGAAACTCCCATTGAAAATGGGTCTAAAATATGAAGCATTCTACCATATTTCCCCTACTCTGGCGTACATATATATGGGAACTATATCTAAGTATGAACCGATTTTGACCAAATTTCATGGTTAGAATAATAATACTGCTATCTCAGCAAAAACCGTAAATGGGAGAATAATTTTAGCCTCCGTGGTCATATGGGTGTAAATCGGGCGAAAGATATATATGGGAGCTATATTTAAATCTGAACCGATTTCCACCAAATTTGGCACATTTATCGATACTATTAAACGTACTCCTTATGCAAAATTTGAAGTACTTCAGGGCAAAACTCTGGCTTTTGGAGCCATATAAGTGCAAATCGGACGAAAGATATATATGGGAACTATATCAAAATCTGAACCGATTTGAACCAAATTTGTCACGCTTATCGATACTATTAAACGTTCTCCTTGTGCAAACTTTAAAGCAAATCAGGGCAAAACTCTGGCTTTTGAGGCCGTATTAGTCGAAATCGGACGAAAGGTATATATGGGAGCTATATCTAAATCTGAACCGATTTCAACCAAATTTGGTACACTTACCGATACTATTAAACGTGCTCCTTGTGCGAAATTTAAACCAAATTACGGCAAAACTTTGGCTTTTGAGGCCATTTAAGTTTAAATCGGACGAAGGATATATATGGGAGCTATATCTAAATCTGAACCGATTTCAACCAAATTTGGTACACTTACTGATACTATTAAACGTACTCCTTGTGCAAAATTTAAACCAAATCACGGCAAAACTCTGGCTTTTGAGGTCATATAAGTGCAAATCGGATGAAAGTTATATATGGGAGCTATATCTAAATTTGAACCGATTTCAATCAAATTTGCCAAGCATTGGTAGAATGTCAATTCTACTCTCTGTGCAAAATTTCACGAAAATCGGAAGTAAATTTTGGCCTCTATTGCCATATGAGTTCAAATCGGACGAAAGATCTAAATCTGAACCGATTTGACTGATATTTTGCAAGTTTTTCGAGACTCATAAAATATTCGGATGTACTGAATTTGAAGAATATCGGTTGATAAACACGCCATTTATGACCAGATCGGAGATAAATATATATGGCAGCTATATCTAAATCTGAAGCGATTTTTTCCAAAATCAATAGCGATTGTCTTTGTCTCAAAGAACGACCCCATGCCAAATTTGAGAACGATCGGACTTAAACTGCTACCTGCACTTTGTGCACAAAAATACATGAACATACAGACAGACGGACAGACAGACGGACAGACAGACAGACAGACGGGCATCGCTAAATCAACTCAGAATTTAATTCTAAGACGATCGGTATACTAAACGATGGGTCTCAGATTTTTCCTTCTTGGCGTTACATACAAATGCACAAACTTATTATACCCTGTACCACAGTAGTGGTGAAGGGTATAAAAAGCATATTTCATACCGATTTCACAAAAATAAGTAAATATTTTACGACAAATTCAAGAAAATTTATTAGACACAATTATTTTTTTCACTTGGAAAAGAAAATTTTGTAGTCTGAAGAAATAAATTTGCATTAAAAATTGCAAAAATGTCTTTAGTGACATGCGAAGTTCATAATGGGCGCATTTGTGGTAAAATTTAAAAACTTTAAACAATTTTGAACCATTTTGTGGGAGACACGAATTTAGTAAATATTTATGTAATATTTCTTTTATACAAAGAAATGTTAATTAAAAGAAAGTTCATAATATTTGCTTTAGAATTTTTTTTTATGAAGGACATGAATTTTTGAAACGGATCCCCGCCGTTAAAGTCGTATGTTTTAGAGTAACGCAAATTTCCCTTAAAGTGAAGAAAAAACAAGTATATACGACCGTAAGTTCGGCCAGGCCGAAGCATATGTACCCTCCACCATGGATTGCGTAGAAACTTCTACTGAAGACTGTCATCCACAATCGAATTACTTGGGTTGTGGTAACACTTGCCGATGGCAAGGTATCTTAAAACTTCCTAACACCGTCTTCTAAATTACAAGGTAGTCCATACGTAGTATATATTAAACTAAAAAAGGCCTATTTAAATACGTATATAATTAAGTTTAAAGTTTCTATAGAAATAAAATTTTGACAAAATAAAATTTTGACAACATTTTCTATAGAAGTAAAATTTGGAAAAAAAATTCTAAAAAATAAAATTTTGACAAAATTTTGTATAGAAGTAAAATTTTGACAAAATTTTCTATAGAAATACAATTTTTACAAAATTTGCTATAGAAATAAAATTTTTACAGAATTTTCTATAGAAATAAAATTTTGACAAAATTTTCTATAGAAATAACATTTTGACAATGTTTTCCATAAAAATAAAATTTTGGTAGATTATTTTTGGCTCGAGTGGCAACCATGATTATGAACCGATATGGACCAATTTTTGTGTGATTGGGGATCGGCTATATATAACTATAGACCGATATGGACCAATTTTGGCATGGATATTAGGGCCTTATACTAACACCACGTTGCAAATTTCAACCGGATCGGATGAATTTTGCTCCTCCAAGAGGCTCCGGAGATCAAATCTGGGGAACGGTTTATATGGGGGCTATATATAATTATGGACCGATATGGACCAATTCTTGCGTGTTTGTTGGAGACCACATTCTAACATCACGTTCCAAATTTCAAACGGATCGGATGAATTTTGCTCCTCCAAGAGGATCCGGAGGACAAATCTGGGAATCGATTTATATGGGGGCTATATATAATTATGAACCGATATGGACCAATTTTTGCATGGTCATTAGAGAACATATACCAACACCATGTATCAAATTTCAGCCGGATCAGATGAAATTTTCGTTTCTTAGAGGCTCCGCAAGCCAAATCGGGGGATTGGTTTATATGGGGGGCTATATATAATTATGGACCGATATGGACCAATTTTTGCATGGTCATTAGAGAACATATACCAATACCATGTACCAAATTTCAGCCGGATCGGATGAAATTTGCTTCTCTTAGAGGCTCCGCAAGCCAAATCTGGGGATCGGTTTATATGGGGGCTATATATAATTATGAACCGATGTGGACCAATTTTTGCATGGTTGTTAGAGACCATATACTAACACCATGTACCAAATTTCAGCCGGATCGGATGAAATTTGCTTCTCTTAGAGCGATCGCAAGCCAAATTTGGGGGTCCGTTTATTTGGGGGCTATACGTAAAAGTGGACCGATATGGACCAATTTTTGCATGGTTGTTAGAGTCCATATAGTAACACCATGTACTAAATTTCAGCCGGATCGGATGAAATTTGCTTCTCTTAAAGCAATCGCAAGCCAAATTTGGGGGTCCGTTTATATGGGGGCTATATGTAAAAGTGGACCGATATGGCCCATTCCGACCTACATCAATAACAACTACTTGTGCCAAGTTTCAAGTCGATAGCTTTTTTGAAATTAATAGCAAAATCCTTAAGTGAGAAAAGGTTTAGAGATTTTTAATTAGTAAATATTTTTCGCATATTTCAAAATTGGTAAGGAAAAACTCTTGAAATTCAGTTTATTAAAATTATTTTAACTCAATTTAATGAAAATTCTTTAAAATTCGATATACAGAGTATAACTTTGTTTGCCTTCAATTTTATTGAAACTCTTCTTTACGTGTATACTTGTATGTATCGATTTTATTTCCGTATTATAATATGCCCATATATCGATTACAACATTATTTCTGTCTCAATCCACTGTGCTGTGATTATAGCTGACAGCGAGTTATATACACAAAAATATTTAAAATACCTACAAGTCATTCAGAAATTCTTTTCAGCTTTTGTTGTTTATTTCAATTTTGTGACAGCAAACTAATTTTGTCCAACCTCTACTGTAAGTGGAATTTTTTTTTTTTTTTTGAGTTAAATATTGGGAATTTTCCACTCGTTTCTTGGTTACCTGTTAACTATCAGAAACTTTTGCTTTAAATGCCTACCACTGTGATCTTAATCAATCATAGTGGCCAATTAATAGGCATGCACACATAGCATACTACATATGCACCTACTCAACATCAAGAGAAACCAAAAAAGCAACAACAGTAAACAACATCGTGTTTGTTTACAAACTATCGTATGTCTGGAAATGTGGTAGAAGAAGAATATGCCAAAGAGTGGTATGCCTTCATTTTCTTTAGACGATCATGAAAACAGGTAGCTTGAATATATTTGAGGGTGGGAGAGCATCACCTACCTACTAATTCAATGCTAGAGAGAGCAATAGAGAGTAAGAAAATGAGAAAACAGGGTCAGAAAATGAGTATACGCTTCAATGTACCTGTGAATAATAGAATCATTTATTGTGGGTAAATATTAACAAACACATACACTCGCACGTACATTCTCTAAAGATATCGAGAAGTTTTCTTTTGCTTTCTGGCACCCTCTTGGCTCTCATTTTTTTGAGCTAAGAGTGAGTATATGCGGCGTTTCTTCTTTGCCACCGTTATCAGATGACGATCATTTGTCGCGTAGTAGACAGGCATTGTAGGAGGCCGTTTAGGGGACTCTTCTTCCATACGATATCGGCAACCTTTTTGCATATATTTTGCCTTGACTCAGAGAAAATATAATTATTTGTGTTTTAGATTTTGCACAGTGAACATTGCTGAAGCAAGTTGAAAAAAAAATAATAAAATAAAAACAAGAACAATTTTCAAAAACAAAAAAAAATTGTCTTCCATTAAAAAACCAAAAATTGAATAAATTTAAATAAAAAACTTAAACAAAAAAAAGCAATTATGTTATTAATGGTAAATTATGTTAAATAAATGGATGAAAAACGCATTAGCTCGACATAAAAAGTTAAACTAACGCCAATTACTAACAACTACAAAAACGAAGAGTGTTTTTGAAAAAAAAAATAATAAAATCAGCATGTTATGATTTTTTTCTTTGATCCAATTTATAATGCAGTTTATATAAGTTTCATACATCAGCAGTTCATTGATATTCTTAATTGAATTTAATTAAATTCAATCAACCAACAGTTGATGAAGCACCACCAAAGCGTTGACAACATGTACGGTGTTTTCTAAAAAGCAATAAAAAAAAAACAAAAATTAAACAATAATAATAAAAATTGCACTTTGATACCGAAACTGAGAAATCTCCACAAAATTATATCCAAAAGAATTTACACGAGTACTCTGAATGAATACTGGTAGTTATAATCTTTGAAATTTTCGCCGCAAGTGCAGTGTTTAACGTGACAAAAGTGTGATTTAAAAGAAAATATTTTTGTGAAATATAAAAAAGCGAGTGTGTTTATTTAAGCGGATATTATCAAAAAAGAAAAAAATATATCATATTGAAAAAAAATATATATTAAAAATTAATTTAATATTACTAATAATAAAATTTCTGCATCCCTCACTAACAACTATGGCACCAAGGATTATTAGTTATTTGCTGGTATGCATGGTTCTTATTAAAAAAATATATATAATGAACTAAATGAATTGATTGTAAATATTTTCCATGTATTGTAATCTACGGGGGTAGATGACCTGCGAAAGTAAACCAAAAACAAAAAACAATAAAAAGCGACTATAAATTACACATACTCGTATGTACGTACATCCTACATTATGGATGTGAATTTTTTGGCTCTGATAGGGAAACTTTTTAGGAGATCCAAAGATTTTGACCTTACCCTTAAGAATTTGGGTATTGATCCCAAACTACATATGTTTTTTTTTAAAACAGACATTTTGTAGGGACCAATCTAGCTTTAAATCTAGGATCAATAACATTAAAATCAGGGTAAAAATTGTCTCTAATTGAATTTTATTTTCTGTTTGCGATATTTTAATAAAGCTTTGGTTTTTTCGATCCATGATCCCTACCTCCCAGAGATCATTAATTCTTCTTTTATCTAAAACAAAAAGAATGACAAATGGGAGCTTAAATTGAAAACTTTAGCAATTTCAATTCCGTCACTGAAACCATTTATTTTTATTTTATCTTAATTTTAGTTCACGGAAATTTTAGTTAAAATTCCCAATATTCCCAAAATTCTTTTACCAAAATATATAGAGAAATTTATATCCAAACGAAGAATTTTATTTTACCAAAATTCGAATTTCACATAAGTAGTTTAGAGTACTGCTAAAATTTCTAAAATTTACCAAAAACTTGCCCATTTTAAATTTCGTATGAGCCCAAGGACATTTTTACAAATTATAACTGATTTTTTTTCAAATACGAAATTTTATTGAACGAGAAAGATATTATATATGTATAAAATTTTCCGTAATTCGACGAGAAATACTTTTATAATATCGCCGTGTGTAATAGAGTGTTTTTTTTAGATCTTTTCATTTCTACAATTAGTCAACATTTTTTTCCTACAAATTTCTACAATTAATCTACATAATATTAGTAGTGGGTTCATTTTTTATTTTGAGTACAGCATTTTAGTTCAAATTCATTTCTTTGATTACTTAATATTTTCCCTCAATTTTAGTTGATTTCTTTGCTTTCTGTTAATGAGATTCCTACAGTCCCAATCTACTATATTGAGATATATTACATTATGAATTGTCATCTCTTCGAACATTAACTTAGTAAATATTTAATTAAAGAATGTCCCTGATAGACTTCAGGAATTAAAGAAAATCGTATTAATTAATATTTTTCCCACAATTTTAGTTGATTTCTTTGCTTTCTCTTAATGAGATTACTACAGTCCCCATCTACTATATTGAGATATATTGCATTATGAATGCTAATCTCTTTGAACATTAACTAAGTAAATATTTAATTAAAGAATGCCCCAGATAGACTTCAGGAATTCAAGAAAATCGTATTAAAATTTCGACTTTATGTGCTCGAAATTAAAATCGAGAGATGAGACTATATGGGGGGTTACATAAAAACAAATTGAACGACATCGAGTCTTAAAGAATAAAACTTGAATTATATTAAAAAAAAACTTTATTTTTTTTGGATAATCATGAAATAAAATCGATATGCATAAAACATATAAAAGATCAGATGAAATTATATTGAATACATTATATGGGATAGGCATACAGAATTAAAAGCCTTTGCATATCTGCAATATTGTTAGTTACTGTCCATTCTATTATTGAGTTAAATTCTACTAATTTTTTGTTTTTACAAATCTTAACTGCAATTTCTTCAATTACGAAAAAGTAGAAAAAAATATTTCTATATATAAAAAAATCTTCCGGCGGGAAATCTAATAATATCAGCGTTTGTAATACAGTTTTGTTAAACATTTCTAAAATGAATCTAGATGTTTTTAGTGGATTCGTTTAAGTTCAAATTCCTTTCAGTGATTACTTACTATTATCCCACAATTTTAGTTGATCTCTTTGCTTTCTGTTAATGAGATTCCTACAGTCCCCATCTACTATATTGAGATATATTACATTGTCAATGCTTAGCTCTTCGGACATAAGCTTAGTAAATACTAAGTAATGAAGGTCTCTGATAGACTTCAGGAAGTCAAGAAAATCGTATTGACATTACTACTCTTAAAATCTAGAGATGATACTATATGGGGTTTATATAAAAACAAATTGAACGACATCGACGGTCTCCAGCATAGCCATTTATGAGTCTAAAAGAATAAAACTTGGACTAAATTAAAAAAAAAAAACTTAAATTTTGGATGATCATGATGAATTATAAGCATCGGAACTTAAAAAAGAAAAGAACATATGAGGATTATATTGAATACATTATGTGGGAAGGGCTTACAGAATTAATAGTCTTAGCATATCTGCAATATCTGTTACTGTTCAATCTGTTATTGAGTTAAATTCTAGCGCCTTTTTTTACTTTTGGTCCAGTATTATGTTTCGAGATGTAGGCGTTGTGTGCTTTCTCACTTTGTTTTTAGTTTTTCTTTTTGCCACCACTTGTAGTTGGTCCCAGATAATTTTTACAAAAGAGATTCCTACAGTCCTCATCTACTATATTGACTTCTCAGCAAAAAAATTTGGAAATTCTTCCAAAGGCAGAACTCTAAAAGCACTTCCAGAAAATGTACTCCCAGTAGTGTTCTTTATTTTAACTACCCAGTTATTTTAATTCAATTTTTTATGACATGGGTTTTTTTCATACTTTCAATGGATAATTTTAACTTGTTTTTGTTTCAAATAGGTTAAAAACAGAGTAAGAATTCATAAAATGGTACAAATCATTTAAATTTTGTCGACAAAAATGCTATATCCAATCGTAAAAAAACTGTGAATTTTTGAAAATATTTGAGGTCAAACGTTTCCGACAAGGATTAGAATCCATTTAAAATTATAAAAAATTATAAAAATGATTTATTTGACAAAATATCACAGAATTTTTTAATTTACATCCAAAACATTGAATTCTGATCACACCTAAAGAAGTGATGCAAATTCAGTGCTACGGCTGTTGAAATGGAGGACTTCCGTCCTATGACAAGCCCATGTTAAATTCATCGCTTCTGCGTTAATTTTGCACCACTTTTGGATCCAAAAAGAACGTTTTCATTACTTTTTTGGCGACGCTTTTTTTTTTGCTGAGTTATAATAGTTTATATCAATTTCGCATATATTAAAACGAATAGATCGTCAATATCATCCAAAATCAGTTTAGATGGTTTTTAATTTCGGTGAATTATTCATGTTAGAATACCTATGGAACAATCTTCAATAAAGAAAAATTCTGTTATTAGGAGAAAAACAAACATAAAATTTAAAAAATCTTGGCATTTCGTAAAATAGTGCCACGGGTTTTTGCCAATTGTAGTTGATCACAGTTGTAAATGAGATTCCTACAGTCCCCGTCTACTATATGTTAGGATAGGTATAGTGGCAGCCCGATATTTTTTTAGCTCAGACTATTCAGTCCATTGTGATATTTAGTATATTATGATACCACAGGTGGTGAATGTCTTTCTTCTCAATGGGTACTTTCACATTCTATGTTAAGCTCAATGAAAAGGGACCTGCTTCTTATAGCCGACTCCGAACGGCTTTTCACATTACGACAAAACCACTTAGAAAACTTTGTTACATTCGGAAATATCACCAGCATTACATATAGGGCATAAACCAAATGCTGAACAATTCTTTGGTGTTCAGTCGAAATTGGGATTGAAGTACGTGCCTTTTTTGGGCAAGGCACCATAACCTATTGCACCATAAATGACCTTATTTTAAATAAATGGATCACCACAAACCAATTTATATGGTATTTAATTTTTGTCCAATATAATACAAAGTAAAATTGACAGTTGTCACAAGAAAATTGTGAGCTGTATGCATTCTAACGGTTGCTAATGGGATTCCTACAATCCCCATCTACTATATTTAAAAATAATGCATTACAAAATCTTCCAAATCAGAAATAAGTTTATGTTTTATTTTCTTAATTCTAAAATAATGTAAATTACACTAAAAGGCGGAAAATATTACATGTTCTATATACCTCTGTGGTTTCATACCTTTAGGATTTCTATTGTTATTTCTATTACATGGTAAAATGAAATGTGTATAAACCTGTATGGTTTTACAAAATTTTCAAGAATTATACAATACACAATACATATTGCTGACAGAGATTATTGTTTCTCAATCCTTTAGTATATCGAGATTCCTACAGTCCTTATCTACTATACTGAGTATATGTTTTTAATGAGGTTTTCTTTAGAGAAAATGTTTAAATTACGATTAATAATCTTAATCTTAATGGAGGATATTTAATTAAATGAAAGATTTCATACAAATTTGGCGAATCTAGCTGGAGAATTTTAGAAATAAGTCAAAATATCTTCCTAAGTTCCAGATTTCAAGAAGAGGCTGCCGTGCTTGATGGTTGACGTTATATTTTAATTTTTCTGCTATCAATGTCAATTGTAATTACATATTTTGTAATTATACTTGATCCGAAAATGGTGAATTATTTGTTTTCGAATACTCATGCAGTCATAACACCCGTCGAAATTAATCATATGCCCTGAGAGGGCATTTTTCAAATTTCCATTTTTCTATTTTCATTATATTATTAATAAAAAGGCTGGCTGGATGAGAGGAGCAACCATGAGTTATGAATATCATTTGTAAAGAAAATTTCCTCTTTGCTATTGGGGAAAAATAACTCCCCGCTCCACACCATAATATGTCATTCAAATAATTAATGGTTTTGAATAGTGACGAGGCAATAAATAAGTTGTATTACAAACCGCAAATATTCTACTGCTGTTCATAGGATGGATGGATTGTATAATAAATTTTGATAGACAATTTTCCATGCAATATTTTGTGTTATGCCAATTAAGCGAAATCATTGCCATACTACAAGGGTAAAAAGCAGAGTGAATAGTTTTCGTGCAAATTTTCTATGGACTTGCGTGGGCACGTGTTTATTGGTAATAATAGAAGAAGGAGAAAAATATTGTACAGAGATTGCGTTTTAATAAATGGACATTTCTGTTTGAAATTTCAGGAAATTACATAAAAGTTTGAATAAACAGGAAGAACTGCAGGATAAACCAATTAAATGGCTTGAAGATGATTTTTTTGTAGCCTATTTTTAGGCTGATGGTATATACTGCACAGGATTAATTATTTTAGGTTTTTATATTTTGAAATAAAGATTTTTAGGGGACCAATTATTTTAACGGGAAGGTAATATTGAATAACAAATATTGAAAACGTATTTTGCCTTTTGCTTTTTGGTTTAGACCGTGATTATAGACATAATTTTTTTCAGTACTTAAACCGATGGCCTTTGTAGCTAGTGCTTTAATATTTTCTATTGTTTTTAAAAATATAACAAATGAATAAATAAAATATTGAGTATTTGGGTGATAAATTCTTGTTTCCAATGAGTTTTAAAAAAGTTGTCAGATATTGTATACTTTTAGGCAGCGATTTTTTAATATTGTTTATAGAAAATATATTAATAAGATTTTGCAGGAACAAACAAGAAATCAAAAATACAAATAAAATAATTAAAAATCAGTTAAAACAAAAAATTGACGTTTTTAGATTACCGGACCTTGATAAATTACATAAAAACTCCTTCACTGGTTAGATTTACTATTTTTATACCCAGCGCCACACTGTGGAACAGGGTATTATAAGTTAGTGCATGTGTCTGCAAAACCCAGAAGGAGACGAGATAGACACATGGTGTCTTTGGCAATAATGCTCAGGATGGGTCCCTGAGTCGATCTCGCCATGTTCGTCTGTCCGTCCGTCCGTCCGTCTGTCTGTGAACACATTTTTGTGATCAAAGTCTAGGTCGCAGTTTAAGTCCAATCGCCTTCAAATTTGGCACAAGTTCCTGTTTTGGGGTCAGAATAGAACCCTATTGATTTTGGAAGAAATCGGTTCAGATTTAGATATAGCTCCCATATATATCTTTCGCCCGATATGGACTTATATGGCCCCAGAAGCCAGAGTTTTACCCTAATTTGCCAATTTAGATTGAAATCGGTTCAGATTAAGATATAGCTCTCATATATATCTTTCGCCCGATATGGACATATATGGCCCCAGAAGCCAAAGTTTTTGCCCAATTTGGTTGAAATTTTGCACTAGGAGTACAATTGGTAGTGTAGTCAAGTGTGCCAAATTTTATTGAAATCGGTTCAGATTTAGATATAGCTCCCATATATATCTTTCGCCCGATATGCACTTATATGGACCCAGAAGCCAGAGTTTTACCCTGATTTGCTTGCACAAACATAACACTTTGTCGTATAGTCAGGTGTGCCAAATTTGATTGAAATCGGTTCAGATTAAGATATAGCTCTCATATATATCTTTCGCCCGATATGGACATATATGGCCCCAGAAGCCAAAGTTTTTGCCCAATTTGGTTGAAATTTTGCACTAGGAGTACAATTAGTAGTGTAGTCAAGTGTGCCAAATTTTATTGAAATCGGTTCAGATTTAGATATAGCTCCCATATATATCTTTCGCCCGATATGCACTTATATGGACCCAGAAGCCAGAGTTTTACCCTAATTTGCTTGAAAATTTGCACCAGGAGAACACTAAGTACTATAGTCAGGTGTGCCAAATTTGATTGAAATCGGTTCAGATTGAGATATAGCTCTCATATATATCTTTCGCCCGATATGGACTTATATGGCCCCAGAAGCCAGAGTTTTTGCCCAATTTGGTTGAAATTTTGCACTATGAGTACAATTAGTAGTGTAATCAAGTGTGCTAAATTTTATTGAAATCGGTTCAGATTTAGATATAGCTCCCATATATATCTTTCGCCCGATTTTCCGTCATATGACCACAGAGTTCAAAGTTGTAGTCCGATTTACGTGAAATTTTGCACAGTGGGTAGAATTAAAATACTAAGTATGCATGTCAAATTTGGTTGAAATCGGTTCAGATTTCTATATAGCTTCCATATATATGCTTTTCCGATTTGGGCAAAAAATGACCAAAATACCCACATTTTCCTTATAAAATCGCCACTGCTAAGTCGAAAACTTGTAAAAATGACTCAAATTTTCTTTATTTCTAATACATATCTATCGACCGATAAATCGTAAATACACTTTTGCGAAGTTGCCTCAAAATTGGTTTAGAATAAAACCAAGCAAAAACTCTCATTACCCGGTAATCTTGTAGGTAAGCCTATTTAAAAATTAATAACCTCTTATTAATTGGCATCGCTCCGAATTACAATTATATACGCATGTCCTAGGAGGACGTACTTCTCCCCAGGCATACTTTCGGCCATGAAATAAGTAGTGTTTTTAAAGCATATAATCACCTAATATGTAATCAGTTATTCGTGGATACACCAAAGCTTGCAAAATAGCCACTTATTCAGGCAACCAAATCTCGAAAATATTGATTTCTATCGCCGATTACAATGGCGAGTAATGCTGTAATAGGAGCACTACTTCAAGAGAAACAAATATTGTATAAATAAACAAAAAATCTAATAAATCATCTAAATCAGATTACACGCAAATTAGTTTCACACTTAAAATAGAATTTAAATGTAGGTTGTTTAAGAGAGTTGGATTCGTGAATTACGTTATAATATATCCAATAGCCAATTCACATTAGTTTCGAAATGTACTAAAAATGGATTTTAAGCCCCTTTTTTTATAAGGCAAATGGCATTTGAAATCTAGTTTAAGTGCATTTTGGAAGTATAATGAGAATGAGGTATAAGAAGGCTTTTATTTAAAACATAATATGATAATGTCATTTATTTAAAACACAATTATTATGAATTATTTCTGATAAAAATTTCTTAACGTAAAAATCATCAGCATTAACGTTACATTACATATTCTTTTTGATTTTTTAATTAAATGCTCAATTATGTGAATAATTATACTTAATGGTACCATCATTTATTCTATTTTATTAAGTCATTAACAGCCAACTGCCTAAAAATTTGAAAATAATAATTCAAAGTTAGTCATTATAACTCACCGCAATGTAATGCAACGTGTAATGACAGCTTTACTCCTGGTAATGGCTTTACTCATGGTAATGGCAATTACTCCTGGTAATGGCGTGTAATGACAGCTTTACTCCTGGTAATGGCAATTGTAATGAGATGTGCTTGTCTAGTTTTTGCTGGGAATGTTTCCCATATTTATACCTTGCGCCACACTGTGGAACAGGGTATTATAAGTTAGTGCATATGTTTGCAACACCCAGAAGGAGACGAGATAGACACATGGTGTCTTTGGCAAAAATGCTTAGGATGGGTCCCTGAGTCGATATAACCATGTCCGTCTGTCCGTCTGTCTGTGAACACATTTTTGTGATCAAAGTCTAGGTCGCAATTTAAGTCCAATCACCTTCAAATTTGGCACATGTTCCTAATTTGGGTCAGAATAGAAACCTATTGATTTTGGAAGAAATCGGTTCAGATTTAGATATAGCTCCCATATAAATCTTTCGCCCGATATGCACTAATATGGACCCAGCAGCAAGAGTTTTACCCCAATTTGGTTGAAATTTTGCACTAGGAGTACAATTAGTAGCTTAGTCAAGTGTGCCAAAATTTATTGAAATCGGTTCAGATTTAGATATATCTCCCATATATATCTTTCGCCCGATATGGACTAATACGGTCCCAGAAGCCAGAGTTTTACCCCAATTTGGTTGAAATTTTGAAATCGGTTGAAATCGGTTCAGATTTAGATATAGCTCCCATATATAGTTTTCGCCCGATTTACACTCATATGACCACAGAGGCCAATTTTTTGCTCTGATTTAGTTGAAATTTTGCACAGGTAGTAGAATTAGTAATATAGTCACGTGTGCTAAATTTGATTGAAATCGGTTCAGATTTAGATATAGCTCCCATATATATGGTTTTCTGATTTCGACAAAAATGGTCAAAATACCAACATTTTCCTTGTTAAATCGCCACTGCTTAGTCGAAAAGTTGTAAAAATGACTCTAATTTTCCTAAATACATATATATCGAGCGATAAATCAAAAATAAACTTTTGCGAAGTTTCCTTAAAACTGCTTCAGATTTAAATGTTTCCCATATTTTTTACTAACATTGTGTTCCACCCTAGTGCATTAGCCAACTTAAATTTTGAGTCTATAGATTTTGTAAAAGTCTATCAAATTCTGTCCAGATCGAGTGATATTTAAATGTATGTATTTGAGACAAACCTTTATATATAGTCCCCAACACATTTGATGGATGTGATATGGTATCGAAAATTTAGATCTACAAAGTGGTGCAGGGTATAATATAGTCGGCCCCGCCCGACTTTAGACTTTCCTTACTTGTTTTTTACTAACATTGTGTTCCGCCCGAGTGATATTTAAATGTATGTATTTGGACAAACCTTTATATATAGCCCCCAACACATTTCACAGATGTGTTATGGTATCGAAAATTTAGATCTACAAAGTGGTGCAGGGTATAATATAGTCGGCCCGCCCGACTTTAGACTTTCCTTACTTGTTTCTTCTATGAGAGGGTGTGATTTCGTGAGCTGTAGTTAAAAAGTACAACAGCGTTTTAATAAAGCTTTGTGGAAATCTCAAAATGTGTAGTCACGAGTTAGTTCATTCTTCCCCAAAAAAAAAAAAAAAAGTTTACTTTTATTCTGTATAAGCTTGCAAAGAATTTCTACATTTATCGATGTTTCAATTTAATGTTTTATTATTTTTTTTTTAATTCCTTTATATTTTGATATACTATTTACCGGCTAAGAGCTGAGTAATCAGCGGGAAAAAGCCGTAAATTAATTAAAATAGCAAATGTATTGATTCTTCCTTTTGCGACTGGTCATTGCCAATACGTAACATTTTTTTTGTTTGCTATAATCTAATCTTGATTTTAATTAGTATAACTTTATTCAATTGGTGGGGGTAAATTATAAACCATTGTTTTGTTTTCAAGAACATTCAGTGATTTATAAGAGTTTCTATTGTTTTTATCAAAATTTATTCTGGAAAATCAATGGCCTGTGACTAAGACCCAATTGACAATCGATAAGATTTTATTTTTGGTGTAGATACATATAGCATTTTATCAATATACTTAAATGGACATTCATTTAACGAATTTTATTATTAAGTATTTCCACTTATTTTCAAATAATATTGTAAAACATTTGTCCAGGTGATTTGTAGCAAATGAGATATCGTTAAATGCATTAGACTAGACTAAAAAAACAACAATAGAAACGGTGATGATGATGATGACGATGATGAGATAATTTGAAAATGAATGTGGGCGTTAGGTATAGTTTTACAATACTTGCCGTTATTATGGAATTTTTTTTCTCATTAACCTAGCCTGTTTCAGAGACGTGACTTTTCATTCGAGGGAAATAAAATGTATACACCGAGGCTGTCATGAAATAACAAGTAAATGGATTAAATTTCATTATGATTTAATAGTCTGTGTTATGAGGAACAAAATGTGGTAAGATATGATAGATGGATAGGTTTTAGAAAATAATATATCAATTAATATTTTCGAGAATTGCTAGATTATTTGCAATTATAGAGCTTAGATACAGAAATTTCAAAGGGACAATGACATGGAATTTTACTTTCCAACATACTCTATTACTTTACATGAATAAAATATAGTTAATAATACTTCATTTAGTATGTTGTAGTATTATAAATTTATTTCACCAAAATTGCTGAGCAACGTCCATAGAGATATTTCAATATGTCTATTCATATTACAGTCCGCTAGAGCGTATGATTATTTTTTATATATAAACCCCCACTGCGTATGATTTATACTAATTAGCAATATCATTAACCACTGGAGCGTATGACTAATATTAATTTGTATTTCATATAAAAAATAAATACTTCAATTTAAACAAAAAAAATCAATATAGCTAATGTTTTTCTTTTGTATGCTTTTAATTACAGTGCGGCATGCGCCATCCTAATACTGGACTAAGCGAAGATGACCTAAGTCGTCTAACTGGTTCATCATCTTCGTCAGCATCTTGTCGTAGTAATAATTGTAAAAATCCATCATCTTCTTCCTCGTCTTCGTCCTCATCGTCGTCGTCGTCGTCTTCGTCATCATCATCGGCTTCATCATCCGGTGCTAATACCCCAGAAGAATGCAAACATATCAATAAAAAACATCAAGAATATCATTCACCTTCCAAGCACCACCACCAACACCAACACCACCATCAACATCATCACCACCAACACAAACAGCGTCATGGTTCCCCAATACCAGCTGAACAATTGGAAAATAATAAAAATTCACAAGAACAACACTCACACTTTAGCTCCACCTATCTTCCGGAGATCATAAATCCTTTGGAATGGCAGAAATCACGTAAACGTAAAGAGCGTCTCGATAGTACTTCCTCCACCACCCAGGATCGTAAATTGCAACGTTCGAATAGTGAAGAACTATTGCCACAGGATGGCAAATTGCAGAATAACAATAATGTGGCCTCTACTCCGGCCGATTTGGGGGTTAATGCCCTTAAATCGAATTACAATAATAAAAATGTAGAGAATATTAGGCGGGTCTCATCCGAAGATTTTAAACGTACGCCCTATGAGGTCTACGAACAGGAGCTGAAGGGCGACTGTGATCGTGACTGTGCCACGGCCATTAAGTCTGGTTGCGATGAAAACGATGGCAATTTGCCAAATCGGCCAGCATGGACGGTGGGCGTACCCATCAAGGATATGACCAGGAGATCGCGTTACGAGACAAGTCCGGCTCGTTCGCAAAGGCACTCACCCATACGGGTATGTTTCAGCTCGAATGGCAATAATGGCAAACATCGGGATAGCGATGACAGTGAATGTGAACATGAGCGTCGCCGTAGCAGTGAACGTTTTTGCAAGTCCCGAGCTCCTCCGGGACGTAAAGCGTCCGGCGTTACCAAAAAATCAGCAAGCTCTGCGAAATATTTGCCAGCCAAGTTGAATGATGAGAATGTGTACAAATACGATTTGTCAGCACTGAAATATGAAAGACGGGGCTTTGTCTCGAAGAAATCCTCCAATCAAACCCTGGAGAAAAGTCTCAATCCAACCAATGATTTGAATGACAATAATCTAATTGACTTCAATAATACGGCGGCCACCAAATCATCATCAGCATCATCTATGGCCAAAAGTCTATCGCCTACGGCTTCATCGAATGGTTCCACCGATGATGTCCATATAACCGCTTTGGCTTCTCAACATTCCAACCCCTTGACATTGCAGAAGCAATCGTCGGCCAATAGCAGCAAGAGCAACAGTCAAAGTAGTCTACATAAAGTTCCCCATACCACCTCAGCACAGGAAGCACTGCCATGGGATCGTTCCGTACCCGAAGACCAAACTCCTGTCTTGAGTAGACGTTATGCTGCCGTCAGGCCTCATCTTGCCGAATCTATGGATACAGCAGCGAAATTATCCAAAGTTAAACCCTTCCCGCAACCCTTCCACAAACAAAATCCCACTGCTGCCCAATTGTTGGCCAATGATCTGGATGACGATGATGTCATGGATCCCACAATCAATACCTTCCGTGCATTTACCACTTTGGAGAATATGAAAACGCGTGAGATCATGCAACAAGTATTGCCCAGTGTTATGTCTTTCCAATCGCCCGAGGAACGTTTGAGGCAAATCAATAAACGTGTAACGGCTCTGAAAAAGAAACTTGGCCAATTGGAGGATTCATATGAACAGAAATTTGGCTATAAACCCTCCCAGGCGGATCGCCTCAATGACAAGTACATGAAGAATATACTCTCGGAATTGAGTAAGCTACGCAAGGAGAGACATGAACTGAAGACAGATCCCATGGCAGCATTGGGTCTTAAAGTTAGCGGTGCCAGTATGAATGCTGAGCAAAAATTGCAAAATATGAAAGCTACTCTGTTGGAAATTGAAGAGGTAAGTAAAGCTATATGAGATCTTATGGGGAAACTTTGGGAAAACTTCAATGGAAATAAGCATAGATATAAATAAAATTTTCACAAAATTTTCTATAGAAATAAAATTTTCACAATATTTTCTTAAGAAATCAAATGTTTACAAAATTTTGCTATAGAAAGAAAATTTTGACAAACTTTTTTATAGAAATCAAATTTTACCAAATTTGTTTATAGAAATCAAATTTTGACAAAATTTTCTATAGAAATAAAATTTGGACAAAATTTTCTATAGAAATAAATTCTTGAAGCTTAACAAGTTTTCTATAGAAATAAAAGTTTGACAAAATTTTCTATAGAAATAAAATTTTGGCAACTTTTTTTTATAGAAATCAAATTTTGACAACATTTTCTATAGAAATAAAATTTTGACAAAATTTTCTATAGAAATAAAATTTTGACAAAATTTTCTATAGGAATATAATTTTGACAAAATTTTTTTGTAGAAATCACATTTTGACAAAATTTTTGTATAGAAATAAAATTTTGACAATAAAATTTTGACAATTTTCTATAGAAATATAATTTTGACAAAATTTTCTATAGAAATAAAATTTTGACAAAATTTCCTATAGAAATAAAATTTTGACAAAATTTTCTATAGAAATAAAAATTTGACAAAATTTTCTATAGAAATAAAATTTTGACAAAATTTTCTATAGAAATAAAATTTTGACAAACTTTTCTATAGGAATAAAATTTTGACAATTTTCTATAGAAAAAATTTGACAATTTTTTTTTATAGAAATCACATTTTGACAAAAATTTCTATAGAAATAAAATTTTGACAAAATTTTCTACAGAAATAAAATTTTGACAAAATTTTCTATAGAAATAAAATTTTGACAAAATTTTCTATAGGAATAAAATTTTGACAATTTTCTATAGAAATCAAATTTTGTCAAAATTTTCTATAGAAATAAAATTTTGACAATTTTCTATATAAATATAATTTTGACAAAATTTTCTATAGAAATAAAATTTTGACAAATTTTTTTATAAAAATAAAATGTTGACAAAATTTTCTATAGAAATAAAAATTTTGACAAAATTTTCTATAGAAAAACAATTTTACTAAATAAAGTTTTAAGAAATTTTTTATAGAAATAAAATTTTGGCAATTTTTTTTATAGAAATAAAATTTTGACAAAATTTTCTATGGAAATAAAATTTTGACAAAATTTTCTATAGAAATCACATTTTTATAATTTTTTTTTATAGAAATCAAATTTTGACAAAATTTTCTATAGAAATAAAATGTTGACAATATTTTCTATAGAAATAACATTTTAAGAAAATTTTCTATAGGAATAAAATTTTGACAAAATTTTCTATAGAAATAAAATTTTGACAAAATTTTCTATAAAACTAAATTTTGACAAAATTTTATATAGAAATAAAATTTTTATTAAATTTTCTATAGAAATAAAATTTTTACAAAATTTTCTAAAGAACTCAATTTTAATGTGGTATCACAATGGACTGAATAGTCTAAGTGAGCCTGAATCTTAATCGGGCTGCCACTTTAACCTAACCTAACCTAACCTAAAGAACTCAATTTTGACAAAATTTTCTGTAGAAAAAAAATTTTACTATATAAAATGTTAAGCACATTTTTTATAGAAATAAAATTTTGACAACATTTTCTATAGAACTAAAATTTTGACAAAATATTCTATAGAACTAAAATTTTCTCTAGAACTAAAATTTTGACAAAATTTTCTATAGAAATAAAATTTTGACAAAATTTTCTATAGAAGTAAAATTTTGACAAAATTTTCTGTAGAAATAAAATTTTGACAAAATTTTCTATAGAAATAAAATTTTGACAAAAAATTTTTGTTTTATAGAAATCAAATTTTGACAAAATTTTCTGTAGAAATAAAATGTTGACAATATTTTCTATAGAAATAACATTTTGACAAAATTTTCTATAGGAATAAAATTTTGCCAAAATTTGCTATAGAAATAAAATTTTGACAAAATTTTCTACAGAACTACATCTTGACAAAATTTTCTATAGAACTAAAATTTTGACAAAATATTCTATAGAACTAAAATTTTCTCTAGAACTAAAATTTTGACAAAATTTTCTATAGAAATAAAATTTTGACAAAATTTTCTATAGAAGTAAAATTTTGACAAAATTTTCTGTGGAAATAAAATTTTGACAAAATTTTCTATATAAATACAATTTTGACAAAAAAATTTTGTTTTATAGAATTCAAATTTTGACAAAATTTTCTAAAGAACTACATCTTGACAAAATTTTCTATAGAACTAAACTTTTGACAAAATTTTCTATAGAAATAAAATTTTGACAAAATTTTCGATATAAATACAACTTTGACAAAATTTTCTATAGAAATAACATTTGGACAACATTTTCTATAGAAATAACATTTTGACAACATTTTATATAGAAATAAAATTTTGACAAAATTTACTATAGAAATAAAATTTTGACAAAATTTTCTATAGAAATAAAATTTTGACAAAATTTTCTATAGAAATAAAATGTTGATAATATTTTCTATAGAAATAACATTTTGACAAAATTTTCTATAGGAATAAAATTTTGCCAAAATTTTCTATAGAAATAAAATTTTGACAAAATTTTCTAAAGAACTACATCTGGACAAAATTTTCTATGGAACTAAAATTTTGACAAAATTTTCTATAGAAATAAAATTTTGACAAAATTTTCTCTATAAATACAATTTTGACAAAATTTTCTATAGAAAGAAAATTTTGACAAAATTTTCTATATAAATACAATTTTGGCAAAATTTTCTATAGAAATAAAATTTTGACGAAATTTTCTATAGAAATAAAATTTTGACAAAATTTTCTATAAAAATAAAATTTTGACAAAATTTTGTTCCTACGGACGTGGCCTGAAAGAAACAACTTTAAAAACAATAAAATGCTTCAGTAGTCTAAAATTTCGTTTGTCGTTACTCTTTCACAAAAGACAACCTTGTTATTATATTATCCCACTGTGCAACGAAGATTTATTTTCTTTTTAGAGTTGTATCCTTAAGGGCAAACAAAAAATCGTTATTTGTAGTATCGGTTGCCACGTTTGACTTAGTTTTAATAACATTTTGGTTTCACTCACCCCATTGTGCATCGTATGCAAAGCACTTTTCCTCCTCTTCCTCATTTTTCTTGTCCCAAACTGCAATGTTTTTTGCCACATCATCCACCAACCATCATTACATTGGTTATCTTGGCCTGATGCCTTTTTTAAAGGAAATTTCGATGGTTTAAAATTTCGTTCGTTTCCGGGAAAAGAATTCGATTTTTGGTGTGAAAAAAATTGTCTTTACTCATTCACGAATGGCAGTCATGTTTAATAACATTTTTGTGTTTAACTCATCCCACTGTGCATGGTATAACTAGAACCTACAGTGTTGATACATATTATGGCAGACATAGGCTTACAAAGTGCTTTTCCTCTCTTCTTCCTTCACTTATTCCAAAAGTGATGCAATTTTTGTTTGCCACATTATCATACCATCATTATACAATCCATTGGCCAAGGCCAGATGCCTTTGGAAAAGTACCAATTTTTTTGTTATTGTCATATTTTCTGTTCTTGTTTTGTGTTTTTATCCTTCTTTGGAATTATGTCAAATACTCGTATAAATCGATAACACTTTGATATGCTTGAGGCGCAAACTGGCCATCTTTACCTATGATGATGATGATAATGCCATTAATTATCTGCAAATTTATGGGAAGCCATTAAAAACGTAGTAGACAATTAGTAAACGATGTGCCAAAGAATATACGTCGCAAAATTTTGTTATTTGACCAATTTGGGAAGCTTAGTTTAAGATGTAGAGAAAAATCTTGGCAAACATATAAGTAATCAATCGTATTTTGGCTTTGATAAAGAATATGGGAATATTCTTCAGCCAAGCATACATGTTTACAAGTCGACTTTTTAGCTGCAGATAATTTTTCTCATTTATTGTATGTCTATACATGCACTCCAAGAAAAACTATTTTCCTGAGGAATAAAATTTTAGACAATCGAAATTTCCCTTTGTTATAAAGTATTTTTTTTTGAAGCAAGTAAACCCGAATTTAGTATAACCGATGCAATTTGTGTCTGTCTTGAACTTCATATAGCGCTAAAGACATTTTAATAATTTTTAATCCCAATGTTTTCCTTCAAAAATTCTCTTAAATAACCAAAAAAAAGTTATTTCAATAAATTTTCTTCAATTTCACAAATTTGGATCGTCTTGCGATTAGTAAAACATTGTAGTAACACTTTTCATGGGTTCTGTGTGTATTCTCAGATTTATCGTAGAAATATTTGCAACATTTTTTTATATGTCATTATTTAATATGCCATATTCTACTTGATTATGATCCTCTATCATTGAGTTATAAATGCAATTGGGTAACTCTCACTTTCTATCCCTCGCATTGAACAGAAGTTAGGCATTCATAGTCCTGATGAGAATATACCAACTGTTGCCAACCAGGGATTGAAAATGCAGTAATATAGTACTTTTTTCAACACTTTATCACCTTGGTCAGTACCATAGTACCCCCGCGATTGATTTAGTACCTTCTGTTTGGAAATTTTTGAGCCGATATAATACAATAATTTTGAAAAACAAAAATATTTTAATATTTTGAGAAAGTTTATAACAAAATTATTTGCTAATAGTCTTTTACAAATTTGGCAAAACAGACAAGTTCATGCGGGAAGAAAATTTCGATTTTGTAAAAGTCATAGTAAAAAACACAATTTCTGTAGAAAATTTTGTCAAAATTTTAATTCTATAGAAAATTTTTTCAAAATTTTATATCTATAGAAAATTTATTTCTATAGAAAATTTTGTCAAAATGTTATTTCTAAAGAAAATTTTGTCAAAATTTTATTTCTATAGAAAATTTTGTCAAAATGTTATTTCTATAGAAAGTTTTTTTTTCAAAATTTATTTCTATAGAAAATTTTATCAAAATTTTATTTCTGTAGAAAATTTTGTCAAAACATTATTTCTATTGTCTATAGAAATATTATTTTTATAGAAAATTTTGTCAAAATATTATTTTTATAGAAAATTTTGTCAAAAATTAATTTCTATAGAAAATTTTGTCAAAATATTATTTTTATAGAAAATTTTCTAAAAATTTTATTTCTATAGAAAATTTTGTGAAAAATTTATTTTTATAGAAAAATTTGTCGAAATTTTATTTCCATAGAAAATTTTGTCGAAATTTTATTTCTATAGAAAATTTTGTCGAAATATTATTTTTATAGAAAATTTTGTCAAAAATTAATTTCTACAGAAAATTTTGTCAAAATATTATTTTTGTAGAAAATTTTGTCAAAATTTTATTTCTATAGTAAATTTTGTCAAAATATTATTTCTATAGAAACTTTTGTTAAATTTTTATTTCTATAGAAAATTTTGTCAAAATTTTATTTCTTTAGAAAATTTTGTCAACATTTTATTTCTATAGAAAATTTGGTGAAAATTTTATTTTTATAGAAAAATTTGTCGAAATTTTATTTCCATAGAAAATTTTGTCGAAATTTTTTTTCTATAGAAAATTTTGTCAAAATATTATTTTTATAGACAATTTTGTCAAAAATTAATTTCTACAGAAAATTTTGGTAAAATTTTATTTCTATAGTAAATTTTATCAAAATATTATTTCTATAGAAACTTTTGTTAAATTTTTATTTCTATAGAAAATTTTGTCAAAATTTTTATTTCTATAGAAAATTTTGTCAACATTTTATTTCTATAGAAAATTTTGTCAAAATTTTATTTCTATAGAAAATTTTGTGAAAATTTTATTTCTATAAAAAAATTTGTCAAAATTTTATTTCGATAGAAAATTTTGTCAAAATTTTATTTCGATAGAAAATTTTGTCAAAATTTTATTTCGATAGAAAATTGTGTCAAAATTTTATTTCGATAGAAAATTTTGTCAAAATATTATTATTTTTACAGAAAATTTTGTCAAAAATTTATTTCTATAGAAAATTTTGTAAATTTTTTCCAAATTTTAAATCTATAGAAAATCTTGTCAAAATTTTAAATCTATAGAAAATTTTGTTAAAATTTTTATTTCTATAGAATATTTGGCCAAATTTTTTTCTATAGAAAAGTCAAAATATTATTTTTATAGAAAATTTTGTCAAAATTTTATCTATAGAACATTTTGTCAATTTTGTCAAAATTTTATATCTATAGAAAATTTTGTCAAACTTTTATTTCTATAGAAAATTTATTTATGACAAAAATTTATTTCTTGTAAAAATTTTATTTCTATAGAAAATTTTGTCAAATTTGATTTCTATATAATATTTTGTTAAATTTTTATTTCTATAGAAAATTTTGTCAAAATTTTATTTCTATAGAAAATTTTGTCAAAATTTTATTTCTATAGAAAGTTTTGTCAAAATTTTATTTCTGTAGAAAATTTTGTCAAAATATTATTTCTATAGAAAATTATGTCAAAATTTTATTTCTATAGAAAATTGTGTCACAATTTTATTTCCATAGAAAATTTTGTCAAAAATGTATTTCTTTATAAAATTTTGTCAAAATAATATTTTTACAGACAATTTTGTCAAAATTTTATTTCTATACAAAATTTAGTCAAAATTGTATTTCTATAAAATATTATGTCAAAATATTATTTCTGTAGAAAATTTTGTCAAAATATTATTTTTAAAGAAAATTTTATTTCTATAGAAAGTTTTGTCAAAATTTTATTTGTATGGAAAATTTTGTCAATTTTTTTATTTCTATGGAATATTTGGCCAATTTTTTTTTCTATAGAAAAGTCAAAATGTTATTTTTATACAAAATTGTGACAAAATTTTATTTCTATAGAAAATTTTGTCAATTTTGTCAAAATTTTATTTCTATAGAAAATTTTGTCAAAATTTTATTTCTTTAGAAAATTTTGTCAAAAATGTATTTCTTTAGAAAATTTTGTCAAAATTTTATTTCTATAGAAAATTTTGTCAAAATTTTATTTCTATAGAAAATTTTGTCAAAATTTTATTTCTATAGAAAATTTTGTCAAAATAATATTTCTATAGAAAATTATGTCAAAATTTTATTTCTATAGAAAATTTTATTTCTTTAGAAAATTTTGTCAAAAATGTATTTCTTTAGAAAATTTTGTCAAAATTTAGTGAAAAGTAATTTTTCTCTTAGAAAAATATCTATTTTGTACTTTCTTAAAAAATTTATTTTCCATCCCTGTTGGCTGCCCTCTCTTTCATCTTGAAGTCTTAAATCAATTAAATCAATATATCTAAAATGGAAATGTTTAAATTATTTGCCATACCTCCAAAATAAAACTGTCAATCTTCACAATACCAATTTATTTATATATTGTTTTTAATACAAAAACAAATTTGTAACACATGCAAAAACCTCTTGTATATGTATGTATGTCAGAATACCACTATACATATACGTCTGAAAAACGTGCCCCCTTCATCAAAACCACTTCAAAATATTTGTCTACCACGTAAATATTATTTGGCATTAGCCCAACCCCCTTAAAACAATTGCCCCTGACCCGAGACCAATGGTCGGTCATATAGAAGAATTTATATATATAGCAATGTACGTAGTTATTGTTGGTATGAAAAATGCACAAAATCAAAACAAAATACCAGAAAACAAACACAATAACAATTGTTATTTGTATATATTTAAATGTCTGACCAAATATATTTAGATACATATACCCATATGTATAACGTATGACAAACATCTGCATTATTGGACTCATGCTATGTATGGTACGAGGTACACTCTATGCGATCTTCAAGTAATCAATTACTTTGTATATTTTCTAAATGTCTAATGTCTAAACAGGTGGTGCTACACACATAAGTGTTGTTCAATTTTCGCACGGGTTGGTATGTAGCCAATGAGACGTTAAATGTTTTTGAACTTTTACTTTTCTACCTATTGCTTAAATAGATTTTCTGATAACCTCATTTGCAGAAGGTTAACATAAATGGTCAATGGTTTTATTTTATTACGAGAGATAACATTCATGGACCAATATCTCGAATTTCCATAATATCTATATATGAAAATCATTTGGCAGAAGTACGATCACCGATCAAAAGAAAGTACATTCAAAAAATGATTCTTCGATTTTAATTTTTATTTTGTTTTCAAATTTGTAATTTTAATTACTTGTTCGATTTTCTGGTTGTTGTAAGTGATAAACTTTATGAAACTGAAATTATTTGACATTATTTTAATTAGTCCTTAAAAATTAAGTTGACTTAATCTAAACCAATTCTGTTTAAATCAAGTTAAATTAAATCATTCAAAATCCAAATAGGCTGAATTAAAAAAATTATACAGAATTAAATATATTTTAAGGGGAGCTAAAAATTGAAGTACATTTAAAAGAAGTAATAATAATTTTATTTGATTTTAATTTTTTTAATTTTTAATGTCAATTTCGTGATCGTGTAGTAAATTAAAAAAAGTAATTTTATTTAATTTTTATTATTTTTGTTAATTTTTAATTAAAATTTCTTGATCGATCTATTGATCTTTATTTCATTTAGTTTATTCAAACAATTTAACTTTTAGTTAATTCAAATAGTATAAATTGAACTACATTAATTTAACAAAAAATATCTAAGTTATAGTCTATTAAATTAATTAAATATTTAAATTAAATTAATTAATGACTTCACTTCTTAAAATTTTAACAAATTGAAATAAATCTCGAGTTAATTAATTCAAGTTGAATTTAATTATTAATTTTATTAAAATAATAAAATATTTTCATGACATTTTTAAATAAAATTAGAGTATATTCAATTACATAAATTGTAAGTGACATTAACGGCCATTTTCATGTAGCTCCGTTAGGCTTTAACTGCCAGTTAACAGAAAGTAAATTCCAACTATCTTCACTCCGGTTAACTTTAACTGAAAGTTTTTTCACAGTTAAGATCTTAACTGGCATATGGAGTATATACGCTTGATGGCAGCTATGTCCATAATACGGTTAAAAAGTTCGCTAGTTAACGGAGCACTAACGGAGCTTCATGAAAATGGGCGTAAAAATTTTAGTAAAATTATAAAACAAAATAATTTTCTTTACTTTTTAATTTCTTTTTCAATTACTAATTTTTGATTATTTGCCCGATATGTTGATTTTTTTCCATTTTTTCAATTTTGTGTAACATATTTTAACTTTTAGTTAAAAAAATTAAAAAAGATTAATCTAAATTTTAATTGATTAAATTTTATGTGACTCATTTTTTATGACCTTCTTAAAATTTAAAAAAAAATTAAATTTTAATTCAATTAATTCAAGTCCAATTTTAGTAATAATTTTTATATTAAATAAATTAAATATTTATTTGACTCATTTTCACTGTGACCTTTTTACATTTTTAATAAAATGACAACAATGTCACTTTAATTAATTCAAGTCGAATTATATTATTAATTTTATATTATATTAATTAAATAATTATTAAACTAATTTTCATGTAATTTTTAATAACTACTAGAGTAAATTCAATTCTATAAAATTAAAAGGAAGTATAAAAGTATTTTAAAAATATAAAAAACATTTTATTTTTTAATTACTTTTTAGATCTCTTTTTATTCAATTTATTGTCGTAAAAGTATAACAATTATTTTTTTGGGATTTTTTATTTTATTTTTAAATTTTTAATTTTAATTACTTGTTCGATCTCTCTTTATTGAACTTATTTTTGTTTTACATAATTTAAGTTTGTTTTTTTCGTTCAAATAATATTAGTCGAATTAAATAATTAAATTATAAATTAAAAATTAATTAACAAAAATTTATCTACATTTATTTTATAAGAAAGTCAGAACAAAAAAATGTTTCTCATTTTAATGACCTTCTTAAAATGAAATAGATTTCACTTTAATTAATTCAAGTTTCAAGAGTTATTTTAATAACTTTTATATTAAATTAATTAAATATATATTTGACTCATTTTCAAGATTACCTTTTTAAATTTTTAATAAAATTAAATAAATGTTGCTTTTATTAATTCAAGTCGATTTATGTTATTAATTTCATATTAAATTGTTTAAATATTCATTTATCTAATTTTTCATATTAAATTGATTTAATATTTCTTAAAATCTTTTTAATGGCACTTTTAAAGTTTTTAATAAAAGTAAATAAATTTCACTTTAATTAATTAAATTTGAATTTAAATATTAGTTTTTATATTAAATTAGTAAAATATTTATTTTATTTTTTAAATTTTATTTTATAAGAAAGTCTGAACAAAAAAAAAAAAAATTCTCATTTTTATGACCTTCTTAAACTGAAAAAGATTTCACTTTAATTAATTCAAGTCGAGTTATTTTAATAATTTTATATTAAATTAATTAAATATATATTTGACTCATTTTCAAGATGCCGTTTTCAAATTTTTAATAAAATCTAATAAATGTAACTTTTATTAATTCAAGTCGATTTATGTTATTAATTTCATATTAAATTGTTTAAATATTCATTTATCTAATTTTTAATATTAAATTTATTTAATATTTCTTAAAATCTTTTTAATGGCACTTTTAAAGTTTTAATAAAATGAAATAAATGTCACTTTAATTAATTCAATTTGAATTAAAATATTAGTTTTTATATTAAATTAGTTAAATATTTATTTTATTTTGTAAAATTTTAATAAAATTAAATAAAGGCCACTTTAATAAATTCAAGTCGAATAATATTATTAATTTACTATTAAATTAATTAAATATTTATTTAACTCAGAGGGCACTTTTATATTTTTTATAAAAAATGAAATAGATTTCATTTTAATTAATTCAAGTAAAATTTTAATAAAATTATAAAGGCCACTTTAATAAATTCAAGTCGAATAATATTATTAATTTAATATTAAATTAATTAAATATTGATTTAATTAATTTTTATATATTTTTTTTTTGAAAAACTAATTCAATTATTATTAATTAATAATTACTTCAATTTATATGTATCTAAATAATTTTCTAGATGACCTTCGTTTTTTTAATTTAATAAATTACATTATTATTTTTATATTAAATCAATTAAATATTTATTAAAATAATTTTCGTGTCAAGCCGAATTATATTATTAATTTAATATTAAATTAATTAAATATTTATTTAACTCAGAGGGCACTTTTATATTTTTTTATAAAATTAAATAAATTATTATTTATTAATAAAATTAATAAATTATTATTATTAATAAAGTGATTATTAAATTGTTTAAATATTCATTTATCTAATTTTTAGGATAACCTATTTAAAATAAATTTCACTTTAATTAAAATTGAATTAAAGTATTACTATCATATTAAATTGATTTAATATTTCTTAAAATCTTTCTCATGGCACTTTTAAAGTTTTTATAAAATGAAATAAATTTCACTTTAAATAATTCAATTTGAATTAAAATATTCGTTTTTATATTAATTTATTTAAATATTTATTTAATTTTTGAAATTTTTAATAAAATTAAATAAAGGCCACTTTAATAAATTCAAGTCGAATTATATTATTAATTTAATATTAAATTAATAAAATATTGATTTAACTCATTTTCAAGATTTTTAATATTTTAATATTTTTTTTTTGTTTTGAAAAACTAATTCAATTATTATTAATTAATAATTACTTGAATTTATACACATTTAAATAATTTTCTAGATGACCTTCGTTTTTTTTTTTTTTTAATTTAATAAATATCATTTTAATTAATGCAAGTCGAGTTAAATTATTAATTTTATATTAAATCAATTAAATATTTTTTAAAATAATATCCGTGGCGCTTTTAAAGTTTTAGTAAAATGAAATACATTTCACTTTATTTTGAATTAAAATATTAGTTTTTATATTAAATTATTTAAATATTTATTTAATTAATTTTCATGAAAATCTGTTGGAATTTTTAAAAAATTAAATAAATATCACTTTAATTAATTCAAGGCGAATTATATTTTTAATTTATGTTTTTTTTTCATCTTTATTCAAATTACTTATTACAACTATATATGTATTTTCGGGACATTATACTAAATATTACAACAAATGAGATCAGTTTTTAGTTTTTGTGATGTTTACTTATCAATGAACATTTCAAAGGGAAAAATAGGTAAAAACCCTTCATTGTTAATTTAATATTAAATTAATAAAATATTTATTTAACTCAGAGGGCACTTTTATATTTTTTATAAAATTAAATAAATTTCACTTTAATTAATTCAAGTAGAAATAACTTATTAATTTTGTATTAAATTAATTAAATATTTATTAAACAAATTTCCATTACTTTTTTTTACAATTTTAGTAAATTGCAATGTAAAAGTCCCTTCATTCGTATCCATAATTTCCTTAGTTTATTTCATCATCCTCGTATAAAATGTGGATCGTCGAATCATTCACTTATTCATTTCATTATTTTTTTAAATAAATTTCCTTTAAATAACATTTTCAATATGAATTGTTGATGTTTATTCTGTATGGGTTAATGGTGCACATGTACTTGCATAGCTCAGCTTATATCGTAATAAAATTTGTTATTTGTGCCAAAATGATGGTAATTTGCAGAATATTTGAATCACGAAACAGACAAAAATACCTCGCCCGATATTTTAGGCCAATATTTGCGTCTTACCATTATGTGTACGTACGTACACCTCAGTGTTTCGTTCATAAAGTCTTTGCCCGTAATCAATCAATCAATAAGTCACTTTTGGTAAAGGCATATAATTGAATTTTTGGCAAAAGTTCATCGATGTAGTCTTTCAATCTGTGCTGGTTTGAAGAAGAATACATGGGAGAATGCATGCATAAAAGGGGTGGTTTTTGGCTCTCTGCTACAACGGAAAAAGAGAGTAAGCCCATGGAGCCAAAGACAGCAGATATTTGGCAATTTGTCGTTCTGCATATCATTAGAATCAATGTCAAATTTTCTTTCTTTCCCAATATACATTTCATTATGTCCTTTTAACGAAATTAAATTGAAAGGAACACGCAAAAAATTTTAATTACCAATTTTAATTTTGCCCTTTGCTTTATAAGCTGTTTAATGAATTCTCAAAAAAGCTATTATAGTTTTTTTTTATTAATTAGATTTTTCGCCATTATGTGTGATGAATTTTATTAGTAAATGTTAATAAATATGTGTGTTTACAGTTATTTGTATATAGAGTGCTACATTTTGTTGTCATTATTTGTCAATGGCTATTGTATCCCAAAGATGGCACCACGCTGCTGTTATTTTTTTTACTATAACCAACTGTAGTTAGTCATGTGCTCCTTATTGACAAATGAAGCTTATACAAAATGACAAATTCAAATAGAATCAAGTTATTAAATTGTAATATATGTATTTGTTTAGGATAGATATGCTTATAGTAAAACGTAGAAGATTTTAGAACAGAAAAGTTATCTACAGTTTTTCGATTAATAATTTCGATTACTGAGATTATGTTTCCGGGAAAAGAATTACTTTTTTTTTTTGGGGGTACAGTTGAGTAAATATTCTAAATTGTGAGTTAGTCCATGCGGCATATATAGTAAACTAAAAAAAAGGTCGATTAAATACGTATATGTTCAGTTCTTAACGGGTATATAATTACAAACCGATATGAACTTTTGTGCTGTAATTATAGAGCCAGAATTGAAAAATGGGGGTCGCTTTGTATGGGGATTATATACATGGATCGGTAGATTGGTAGAATTCTTGATGTTTTGGAAGATTTTGCAAAATATTCCTCTCCAACTATGAAATACTTCATAAATTTTCTATAGAAATAAAATTCTGACAAAATTTTCTATAGAAATAAAATTTTGACAAAATTTTCTATAGAAATAAATTTTTGACAAAATTTTGTATAGAAATTATATCTTGAAAAAATTTTCTAAAGACATAAAATGTTTACAATATTTTCTAAAGAAATAATATTTTGACAAAATTTTCTATAGAAATATAAAATTTTGACAAAATTTTCTATAGAAATATAAAATTTTGACAAAATTTTCTATAGAAATAAATTTTTGACAAAATTTTGTATAGAAATTATATCTTGACAAAATTTTCTAAAGACATAAAATGTTGACAAAATTTTCTAAAGACATAAAATGTTGACAAAATTTTCTATAGAAGTAAATTTTTGACAAAATTTTGTATAGAAATTATATCTTGACAAAATTTTCTAAAGACATAAAATGTTGACAAAATTTTCTAAAGACATAAAATGTTGACAAAATTTTCTATAGAAATAAAATTTTGACAAAATTTTCTATAGAAATATAAAATTTTGACAAAATTTTCTATGGCAATAAAATTTTGGTAGATTATTTTTGGCTCTTAGAGGCTCCGCAAGCCAAATCTGAGGATCGGTTTATATAGGGGCTATATATAATTATGAGCAGATGTGGACCAATTTTAGCATGGTTGGTAGAGACTATATATCAACACCATGTTCCCAATTTCAGCCGAATCGAATGAAATTTGCTTCTCTTAGAGGCTCCGCAAGCCAAATCTGGGTATTGGTTTATATGGGGGCTATATATAATTATGAACCGATATGGATCAATTCTTGCATGGTTGTTAGAGACTATATGTCAACACCATGTTTCAAATTTCAGCCGAATCAGATGAAATTTGCTTCTCTTAGAGGGTCCGCAAGCCAAATCTGGGGGTTCCTTTATATGGGGGCTATACGTAAAAGTGATCCGATATGGCCCATTTCATATACCATCCGACCTACATCAACAACAACTACTTGTGCCAAGTTTCAAGCTTGTTTCGTTCGGAAGTTAGCCAGACAAGCGTTAAAATGCAATAAAAATCATAAGAAAAAATTCAAACATTATTTATTTATAAAAAATTACAAAATTTTTGAATTAACATCCAAAACACTGAATGCGGATCACTCCTTACCTAAGAAAAAAATTTCACGAAAAATTTTCCAATTAAAATTTTAATTGAGTTTTAAAAAATATTCAATTAAAAATTTAATTGAATCTACAAATTTTTTAATTGAAACAAAAATCAATCACAAAAATTAATAGTATCAATTAATTTTTTTAATTGGATCAATTAATTTTTTAATTGACCTTCAATTAATTTTTTAATTGACCTTCAATTAATTTTTTAATTGATAATATCATTTCTGTGATTGAAGACATTTCAATTAAAAAATTAATTGGATCAATTAATTTCGTGATTGAATCAGAAATTTTTTTTTTGTGTAGGTTAGGTGGCAGCCCGATGTATCAGGCTCACTTAGACTATTCAGTCCATTGTGATACCACAGTGGTGATAAGAGAGAAGTTCACCACTGTGGTATCACACCTTAAGAAGTGATGCATATTCAGCGCAACGGCTATTGAAATGGTCGACATCCGTCCTATGACAAGCCCATGTTAAATTCATTGCTTCAGCGCCAATTTCATCTGATCCGGTTGAAATTTGGTACGAGCTGTAAGTATATGGTAGCTAACAACCATGCAAAAATTGGTCCATATTGGTCCATAATTACACTCAAAAAAAGTTTACTTGGATCCAAAGATTTTGACCTTCCTTTAAGGATGTTGGTATTGATTCCGAGCCAAAGATGCGGGTTCTTTAAAATAAGGAATTTTTTTTGCGACCTATCTGGCTTTAAATCTAGGATCTATAAAATTAAAATTAGGATACAGATATCATTTATTGAATTTGCATTCTATTTTTCCGGTATATTAATAAAGCTATTCACGTACAAACAAATTCCAGTTTAAAAATCCAAATTATGACGGATATTTCGAAGTAAAAAAATATTTTCTTAATTCCAAAATAACTTTAAACCAAAGATGCTAAATCCTCAAAATAAGTCTTAGCCTATATTTGTAGCGTTTTTATCTTAAATCTAAAGATTCAATATTTCAGTTAATTTAAGGACGATTTCTTTAAATCAAAAATGTGTTTCTTTACTTTAACGAAAATTTGCCTTAGTTTAAAGTCATGCAACTTTAATAAGTTGCATGACTTTAAACTAACTGAAGTTCACCAATGTGGTATCACAATGGACTGAATAGTGCAAGTGAGCCTGATACATCGGGCTGCCACCTAACCTAAATAAGGGAAAAGTAAATGTATTCCCAGGTTATTTTATTCTAATTTAATGTATTACAAAATCTAATGGGGCGACTTCGATTGGAATAAAAGGTGCAACATTTTTCAAATTGATTGCAAAATATGAAGGCCACTATCATAGATTTTGAGTCCTGTATCCCTGTATTGTATATAAAAAAAATTAAAAATTAAATTTGAAACTAATTTTTTGACTAAAATTTTACCAATAAATTGTATTTTTTTTATATACGCCCATATATGCATAAATGTATTATTTTAATTATTAATTTCGAAATTTATTATTCTAACATAGACACATGGGTAATTAATGGCCTTAAGGCAATATATTAAAAAAAAAAAAAAAACAAAAAAACTTCTAGGGACATTGTGTCACATTTTGCTAATAGAGGTTTCTTGCAAATAATTAAGCCACATTATTTATCTTATGATTAATGATATTGTTTACAAATTCATTGACCACATTTAGTAAGAGTGGTAAGGGTGCCAAATTATACATAATATATTATCAAAACTGAAAAAAAAAAACACACACACAATAATAAATAAATGTTTGTGTGAGGAAATTTTTAATAAACCTATCATAATATTCATTTATCAAGCATTAAAACAACGAGAAGGCACATTTCTGATAAAAAAATTTTATTTCACAGAAAACGAAGTATTTATCATTATTGACTTTTTATCGAAAATTAATGCAGTAAAAATGTCATAAAATAAAAGAAAAAAAAACATTATCAACGATTAGCCATTTTGTAATGATTTCCAGATCCTACGCCTTTTAGAATGCCTTCACACTTTCTAAAAAAATATTTTATTTTGAAATTGTTAAACCAGTGCATTTCATAGTGAAAGGGTTGTGGGGGGATTTCAAAGCAGAGAAGTGGAGCAACCAGGTGATGTGTTGTTTGGTGAAATACCCCTGTAGAAAGCAAGTGGACTGTATGAGCGGGTTTTGTTGATTATTTCTCAGAGCAATGAGAAACAATCAACAATGTTTTGAGGAAGTAACCAACCGGAAAGAAAATAAATGATAACACAGAGATGTTTTAGTTTAGATGATAATACAATGTTTTATTGAAAAAAAGAGAAGAAAGTAAAGGAGAGGAGAAATGGGTTTTGATGCTCACCGTTTGAAAGTTGGAGGGAAAGAGAATACAAAAGAAAGCGTCTTAAACCGATGAGAGCTTAGAGTACTAAATTCATTTAGGAAAAATTCACAATAGATTTTTATCGATAATAATTTAGTAAGATTTTACTAAAAGTTATTGAAAATAATTCACATTTACGATTCAAAGCAAAATAGAGAGTACAATTTAATTCATAATTCATTAATTCAAAAATGTAATTCATTAATGTGTAATTCATAAAAATTCATAAATAAAAAAAATAATTAAATTCATAAGAATTTGGGCAAACATGAAGTTTGTCCACATAGCCCGACTAACAATTTGTTTAAATGAACATTTTACTATTTAGTTAATCTGAATCGATTTGGATAAACATCGACACAGTTAGATAGAATGTTAAATTTTTCGTTTGTGTAAAATAAAATCAATTGCAGTAAAATTCCCTTGAAATGGGTATAAAATGTAAAATTTTCTCTCAGTGAAAATTTTCAAGTAAAGGTGGGTATTAAGTTCGAGTTTAGCCGCTAATTTTCCCTAAAGTGAAAACTAAATGAGTAAAAAACGTCATAAAATTATACATATTTGTCGCAGATCTCATTATAAATTGATGGGGAATATCCCAAAGCAAATTTTCACAAAGTTTATATTCCTTAAAATGGATTATTAAAGAAAAGTAATCGTGAAAAAATGACGATTTTAGCGGCTAAACTCGATCTTAATACCCACCTTAAATCGAAATGAAAATTTAGTCTCCGGTTGTTACATGAATCTAAATCGGGCATGAATAGCTATAATATAAATTCTACTCCCTCTTCATAGCTTCACATAAATCGGAGTAAAACTTTCGCCTCTATGGTCATATGAGTCTAAATCGTCCGAAAGATATATATGGTAGCTATATCTAAATCTGAACCGATTTCAACCATATTTAGCAAGGATTGGTAGAATTTCAATTTGACTCTCTGTGAAAAATTGTACGTGAATCGGTGCTAAAATTTAGCCTCTACGGTCATATGGGTCTAAAGCGAGCGAATGATATATATGGGAGCTATATCTAAATCTGAACCGATTCCAACCACATTTAGCAAGGATTGGTAGAAATTCAATTTGACTCTCTGTAAAATTTCACGTAAATCGGTAGTAAACTTTGGCCTCGGTGATCATATAAGTCTAAATCGGACAAAAGATATATATGGGAGCTATATCTATATCTGAACCGATTGCAACTAAATTTGCCACAATTGACGACAATATTAATTGAACTCCTTGTACACAATTGTACAAAAAAAACTCAGGGCAAAAGTCTGTTTTCTAGGACCACATAAGTACATATCGGGCGAAAGATATATATGCACACAAAAAAAATTTTTCTGATTCAATCACGAAATTAATTGATCAAATTAATTTTTAATTGAAATGTCTTCAATCACAGATATTATAGTATCAATTAAAAAATTAATTGAAGGTCAATTAAAAAGTTAATTGATCCACTAAAAAAATTAATTCATACTATTATTTTTGTGATTGATTTTTGTTTCCATTAAAAATTTGTTGAATCAATTAAATTTTTAATTGAATATTTTTTAAAACTCAATTAAAATGGTAATTGGAAAAATTTTTGTGAAATTTTTTTGTGTGTGGGAACTATATCTAAATCTGAAACGATTTGGCTGATAAGTTTTTCGAGACTCATAAAATATTCGGATGAACGGAATTTGAAGAAGATCGGTTGATAAACATGTCAATTATGACCAGATCGGTAATAAATATATATGGCAGCTATATCTAAATCTGAACCAATTTCTTCCAAAAACAATAGTGATTGTCTTTGTCCCGAAAAAAGACCCTATGCCATATTTGAATTTTAGTTTTTTATACCCTCCACCATAGGATGGGGGTATATTAACTTTGTCATTCTGTTTATAACACATCGAAATATTGCTCTAAGACCCCATAAAGTATATATATTCTGGGTCATGGTGAAATTCTGAGTCGATCTGAGCATGTCCGTCCGTCCGTCTGTTGAAATCAGGCTAACTTCCGAACGAAACTATCTATCGACTTGAAACTTGGCACAAGTAATTGTTATTGATGTAGGTCGGATGGTATTGCAAATGGACCATATCGGTCCACTTTTACGTATAGCCCCCATATAAACGGACCCAAAAAATTTGCCTTGCCGATCCTCTAAGAGAAGCAAATTTCATCCGATCCGGCTGAAATTTGGTACATGGTGTTAGTATATGGTCTCTAACAACCATGCCAAAATTGGTCCACATCGGTCCATAATTATATATAGCCCCCATATAAACCGATCCCCAGATTTGGCTTGCGGAGCCTCAAAGAGAAGCAAAATTTCATCCGATCCGGCTGAAATTTGGTAGATAGTGTTCGTATATGGTCTCTAAAAACCATGCTAAAATTGGTCCACATTGGTCCATAATTATATATAGCCCCCATATAAACCGATCCCCCGATTTGGCTTGCGGAGGCAAATTTCATCCGATCCGGCTGAAATTTGGTGCATGGTGTCAGCATATGATATCTAACAACCATGCAAAATTGGTCCACATCGGTCCATAAACGTATACAGCCCCCATATAAACCGATCACCAGATTTGACCTCCGGAGCCTCTTGGAGGACCAAAATCCATCTGATTCTGTTGAAATTTGGTACGTGGTGTTAATATATGGCCTCAAACACCAATGCAAAAAATGGTCCACATCGGTCCATAAATATATACAGCCCGCATATAAAGCCCCTTGGAAGACCAAAATTCATTTGATTCTGTTGAAATTTGGTACGTGGTGTTAATATATGGTATCCAACAACCATGCAGGAATTGGTTCATAGCAGTCCATAATTATATATAGCCCCCATATAAACCGATCTCCAGATTTGACCTCCGGTGCCTTTTGGAGAAGCAAAATTCATCCGATCTGGTTGAAATTTGGTACGTGGTGGTAGTATATATAATATTTAACAACCATGCCAAAAGTGGTCCATATCAGTCTATAATCATATATAGCCCCCATATAAACCGATCCCGAGATTTGGTTTTGAAGCCACTTGGAGGAGCAAATTTCATCCGAGTCAGTTGAAATTTGGTACATTGTGCTAGTATATGGGAGCCACCGTGGTGCAATGGTTATCATGCCCGCCTTGCATACACAAGGTCGTGGGTTCGATTCCTGCTACGACCGAACACCAGCGGTGGAATATCCCACCTCAGTAATGCTGGTGACATTTCTGAGGGTTTCAAAGCTTCTCTAAGTGGTTTCACTGGAATGTGGAACGCCGTTCGGACTCGGCTATAAAAGGGAGGTCCCTTGTCATTGATCTTAACATGGAATCGGGCAGCACTCAGTGATAAAAGAGAAGTTCACCACACCCAGAGAAATGATTGGTTGGAATTCGATTACGACAACAGTTTGATAGTGGAGACCCACAATTTTTAATTATGTGGAATAATTGTTAGGCATTTCTCTTGTTTGATAGTTTATATAATCAATATAACGGTGGTGTGACCAAAAGTTGGTACACACGACCAAATATTGGTCGTTATTTATACATTGAAGTAACCAACCATTTCAATTTATTCCACCCTGTTGTGATAACTGATTTGTTTTGCCAATGTGTCACCAAACCCAACTGAAAGTCCGCCTAGCCAATATGTTGGTTGTGTTAACAAATTTTATAGTTATAAAGGTATTTGTTACTATGGACTACATAAATATGACATCAAATAAGTTGTTGTTTGATTTAATTAATTATAAACTCTAAATTCTCAAAATTCAAATTCAAATTTTTCATGTCGAGTACCCAATATTAGAGAAAATTCTGGCCATAAAGACTTGCTGTGAATTAGGCATATATTCTTTTTAATTCGGTAGCTCCATTCTTAATTGGTGAGTAACATAATCATCAAATGAAATTAATACCACTCACTCACTTACGTTCTTCCCTACTAGAGATATTTTAACAAATGTGACGATTTCCGAGGATGGGAATGGTAAATATATAGATTGGCTACCTCGCCATCGAACTTAAAATCGATCAGAACTGAAGAAAGATTCTGGTGCAAAGACATAACAACACGTCAAGGTCCATGCGTGAGTCACGATCGGGTAATTGTGAGTGGAGCATCAGCAGCATCTGCATCATTTCCATTCAGTTTTTAATTATTAATTAATAATTTAATTAAATACAGACTAAAATTAATTCACCAAATGGTTTCTTTAATATCTCAAGCATTGGTTGTCCGAAAATAATAAATAGTTGTTTCAACAAACGAATAAAATCTTATTGGTTGGGATTACCAATTAGACTTATAATGTGCCCAAATTTTAGTTATCGAAACAATTTTATATACTGTTGTGCAAGACAACAGTTGGTTGCTTTGACAAATTTTGTCAGTTATATTCTGGTAGTAGATGGGACCGAATAATTTGGTTGGCAAAAGAATTGGTTGGCACAACAAATTTGTTTTCTGTGTGCACTGTGGTATCACAATGGACTGAATAGTCTAAGTGAGCCTGATACATCGGGCTGCCACATAACCTAACCTAACCTAACCTAGTATATAGCCGTTAACAACCATGCCAAACTAGGTCCATATCGGTCTATAGTTATATATAGCTCTCAGATAAATCGATCCCCAATCACACAAAAATGTCTCCATATCAAGTTCATAATTGTATATAGCCCACATATAAGCGACCCCCATATTTTAATTCTGGCTCTCTACGTACCGTGCAAAAGTCCATATCGATTCGTAATTATTTGTAGATTTACCTATACATAACTTTTTTGTCTAATATATACCACGTATGGACTAACTCACAATTTAGAAAACGATTTTAAGAAGTTTTAAGATAACAAAGCACAACCCAATTAATTCGATTGTGGATGACAGTCTTTCGTAGAAGTTTCTACGCAATCCATGGTGGAGGGTACATAAGATTCGGCCTGGCCGAACTTACGGCCGTATATACTTGTTTTTTCACTGTACTTTAAAAAAAGTCGAACAAAGGGGAGGTCCCCCTATGCGACCAAATATCGAAAAAAAGTAACGGATCTATGCTTGGATACCAACCCCAACCTTCAATGAATTTATTTTAATTCAATATAATTGAGATTAGATCTAAATTTTCGTATTTATCTTTAATTTGTTTTAATTTAGTTTATTTTATTTAAGAGTAGATTAATTTATATTCATTTAAAATATTATTAATGTAATTACAAATAATTAAATTGAATATAATTTAATTAAATTAAACTAATATAAATTAAAGTAAATCAGCATAGACTAGATTAAATTAATTTAACTAAAATTATAATAAATTTTATTGAAGTTATTCAGTCAATTGAATTTGTTTTTACATAATTTATTTTCATCAATCTCAACTTTATTTAATTTGATAATTAATCTTATTAACTAATTTGATAAATTAATTATTTTATTTAATTACGGATAATTAAATTGATTACAATTTAATTAAATTAAACTAATATTAATTAAATTAAACTAAAATTAAACTAATATCAATAAATATAAATTAAACTAGACTAGATTAAAATAATTTAAATAAAATTATAATAAATTTTATTAAGGTGATTCAGTAAATTTAATTTGTTTTTATTTTCATCAATCTCAACTTAATTTAGATAATCTATCTTATTAATTAACTAAATAAATTAATATAAATTTTAAATTAAATTTTAAATTTAATTTTAGCAAAATTTCTTTAATTCATTTCAGTTCTTTTTATAGAAAAAAAAAAACTACTGATTCCTTATATAAGAAATATTCACAAAGCCTGTCATCATCTATTAGGATCAAGCTTTAAGATTTAGAAAATTTTCATAGGGCAGTAGGGTCAAGTATTTTCGGACCACCAAAGTATGCAAAAACTATTTTAATCTGTCGAATATAATCTCCATTTAAAAAAGCTTTTCCTAATCTAATGAGATATAAATGATTTTCAAGAATTCAAAGAGCTAATTCAAGCAAAGAGCTAATTCAAACCAAGACATTCTTCACCAATATGATAATACAATTGACTGTTATCTGAAATTCAAAAAAAAAAAAAATGAATGAATGAATTTCACATATATACAAATTTGGCTAGATAAACAAATGAATATTTAAGTATTTTTACTTGTATTAGAGTGACTAGATGATATACGAGAAAAATTAATCTTTTTGTATTACGTGCTATTGCTTGCGTTTTTGTTTATATTATTATTGTTATATATTCATTTCATACTTTTATGATTAATAGTAAAAAGATTTTGAGTTTTTTTTGTTTTGTTTGTTTTTACACAATAGCCAAACTGTTGCCAATATTTTTTGTTTTTAATATGCCGGTATTTACAGAAAAACAAATCACCTCTCATTGTACGCTGATATGTACTGAATTACATTTTTTTTGTTTGTGATTGTGGCCAATTTTAATTTCCGGCTATATATTTAAACTTAAAAATAAACAAAAAAAAAATACAATTGTTTTTATTTCAGTTGTATTTTTCAACTCTCTTTCATTGCACAATGATAACGAGTTATTAAGAATTTTTGAAATATAATAATGCAATTAAATATGTAATTAATTTTTTGAAAATAATTTCTTTATTTTATTTATTTTTTTTTTTTGTAATTGGATAATTGTGTAAGGAAATAAGAAAATATGAACAATAAATGTTATGATGTGGCACACTGGTAATGTCACATCAAAAAAAAAAATAAGTATATACGGCCGTAAAGTTCGGCCAGGCCGAAGCTTATGTACCCTGCACCATGGATTGCATAGAAACTTGTACTAAAGACTGTCATTCACAATCGAATTACTTGGGTTGCGGTAACACTTGCCAATGACAAGGTATCTAAAAACTTCCTAACACCGTCTTCTAAATTGCAAGGTAGTCCATAGTGGTATATATTAACCCCAGATATGACGACCGACCGCTATATTCTGTAGCACACCAACAAGTAGATTAGAATATGTAAAGCACTGTCAACACAGAAACCTGAACATAACAGGTGTACTACATGTAGTACGGTCGGCATATCTGGGTTAAACTAAAAAAGGCCGATTAAATACGTATATAATTAAGTTTGACAAAATTTTCTATAGAAGTAAAATTTTGACAATAGAATTAAAATTTTTATAACATTCTCTATAGAAAAAAAAAAATTTCTATAAAAATAAAATTTTCTATAAAAATAAAATTTGACAAAATTTTCTATAGAAATAAAATTTTGGTAGATTATTTTTGGCTCGAGTGGCAACCATGAATATGAACCGATATGGACCAATTTTTGTGTGATTGGGGATCGGCTATATATAACTATAGGCCGATATTGATCAATTTTGACATGGTTACTAGCGGCCATATACTAACACCATGTTCCAAATTTGAACCGGATCGAATGAATTTTGCTTCCAAGGGGCTCCGGAGTTCAAATGTGGGGATCGGTTTATGTGGGGGCTACATATATATATATATAATTATATATATATATATATATATATATATATATATATATATATATATATATATATATATATATATATATATATATATATATATATATATATATATATATATATATATATATATATATATATATATATATATATATATATATATATATATATATATATATATATATATATATATATATATATATATATATATATATATATATATATATATATATATATATATATATATATATATATATATATATATATATATATATATATATACACTAACACCATGTACCAAATTTAAACCGGATAGGATGAATTTTGCTCCTCCAAGGGGCTCCACAAGCCAAATCTGAGCGCCGGTTTATATGGGGGCTATACGTAAAAGTGGTCCGATATGGCCCATTTGCAATACCATCCAACCTATTTACATCAATATGAATTATATTTTGACATATCCACCCTTATATCACATGTATCCATTAAATCATTTATATATACATATATTTTTAAAATCCAAGACACAAAAATTAATTATTTTTATTTCCATCTTTTGGTTTCTTTTTGGTTATTTTGCTAAAAGAAAGACAAAATTACGTTTACTGGGAACCAAAGATTTTTAACATTACTTACGAATTTTGGCATCGATTCTGAGCCAAAGATTTAATGTAATTACATTTAATTTAATTTTAATAAAAATTTAATATGTTTATTCAATGTAATTGAATTAGATTAAATTTAAGCTAATTACCTTAAATTTGATTTGACTTAATTTAATTTGATTTAATTCAATTAAAAAAACAAAAACATATACATTTCATTTAATATGAATTATTATGAATTATATTTTAACATCTCCACCCTAATATCACATGTATCCATTAAACCATATATAAATGTGTTGTCAAAATCCAACAAACAAAAATTAAAAATTTTTATTTTATTTCCCTTTTATTTAAATTTTGTTTTGTTTCTTTTGGTAATTTTGCTGACCCACACACATTGTATTTTTATGTTGTTTTTTTTGCATTTTCATATTAACAAATAATTGTATCGTTGCCAAAAATGTGATTCAATTGACCAAATAGCTAGCAATGAGAGATCTACAGTGAAACCTTTCAAACCTATGCATTCCGAAAAGCGGACAACTCTTAATCACATACAAATTAAACTCTCATAAGAGGAAGTATTACATATATGGACAAAATTTAGTTGACTGTGGGCGTCTTCTTCTGATAGGTTCCACTGTATAAAATTAAAAAAAAAATAATAATAATAAATTATCCTCTATTTCAATTTATATGAAGATCACATGCTTCTAAAAATTAAAGACATTTATGGCAAAAAAAAAACAATATTACCACCCAAATCTAATTTTATCATAGTGGAATATTTTATGAAATTTTAGTTTGTTTACATTATATTCTGTGACATTTAGCTTTCATTTGTAATTGTTTCTGAAAATAATTGCAAAATTTATTTATTTGCATTATTCTATATTTATCATTTTAACAAGGTAAATGTCATCATATTTGTTGGTTATAAAATAATCAAGAAAAAAAATTGATGGCTTATTTGTTTCCCGCCAATATGACTCATGACTATAGGCGGTGAGGCAATTTTGTAATGCAATTTTTATTATTAGATAAGACATCGTAGTGTATTTTACCAATACGCAATTACCATATGTAATTTTTGTAATAGCATTTTTTTTACTTTTGAGAAATTAAATCAATTAAGTTGTACACTGAAAAAAAGCATGTTCCAATCCAAAGATTTTGTCTTTACACAAATAATTTTGGTATCGATTCCGAGCCAAAGAAGCCTAGAATTGACAAAAATCTCTTTTAAACTTGAGTTGTGCGTACATGATCCTAGGAAAACAAAATTTAATTTATTCGCTTTTCCAGACTTTTTCTTCATGTGTTCGCAAAGTTCTTTAAAAGAAAATTTTAAAAACGTGTTAACGACAACTTAAATTTCCAAATTTAGACTCGACTTTTAATAGAAATTATTGCTATATTTCAAGAATTTCCTATTTCCTATTTTTGAACGCTTTTTTATACACTCCACCATAGGATGGGGGTATTTTAACTTTGTCATTCCGTTTGTAACACATCGAAATATTGCACTAAGACCCCCTAAAGTATATATATTCTGGGTCGTGGTGAAATTATGAGTCGATCTGCGCATGTCCGTCCGTCCGTCTGTTGAAATCACGCTAACTTCCGAACGAAACAAGCTATAGACTTGAAACTTGGCACAAGTAGTTTTTATTGATGTAGGTCGGATGGTATTGCAAATGGGCCATATCGGTCCACTTTTACGTATAGCCCCCATATAAACGGACTCCCAAATTTGGCTTGGGGATCCTCTAAGAGAAGCAAATTTCATCCGATCCGGCTGAAATTTGGTACATGGTGTTAGTATATAGTCTCTAACAACCATGCAAAAATTGTTCCACATCGGTCCATAATTATATATAGCCCCCATATAAACCGATCCCCCGATTTGGCTTGCGGAACCTCTAAGAGAAACAAATTTCATCCGATCCGGCTAAAATTTGGTACATGGGATTAGTATATGGTCTCTAATAAGCCTGCAAAAATTGGTTCACATCGGTCCATAATTATATATAGCCCCCATATACACCGATCCCCCGATTTGTCTTGCGGAGCCTCCGGCTGAAAAAATTTCATCCGATCCGGCAGAAATTTGGCATGGTGTAAATATATGGTCTCTAACAACTATGCAAAAAGTGGTCCACATCGGTCCATAATTATATATAGCCCCAATATAAACCGATCCCCCGATTTGGCGTGCGGAACCTCCGGCTGAAAAAATTTCATCCGATCCGGCAGAAATTTGGTACATGGTGTAAATATATGGTCTCTAACAACTATGCAAAAAGTGGTCCACATCAGTCCATAATTATATATAGCCTCCATATAAACCGATCCCCCGATTTGGCTTGCTGATCCTCTAAGGGAAGCAAATTTTATCCGATCGGGCTGAAATTTGGTACATGGTGTAAATATATGGTCTCTAACAACCATTGGTCTACATCGGTCAATAATTATATATAGCCCCCATATAAACCGATCACCAGAATTGACTCTTGGAAGACCAAAATTTATCTGATTCAGTTGAAATGTGGTACGTGGTGTTAATATATGGCCTCAAACACCAAAGCAAAAATTGGTCGAAATCGGTCCATAATTATATATAGCCCCCATATAAACCGATCCCGGAGACCTTGGAAGAGCAAAATTCAACCGATTCGGTTGAAATTTGGTACGTGATGTTGGTATATGGTATCCAACAACCATGCAGGAATTGGTTCATATCAGTCCATAATTATATATACCATCCATATAAACCGATCCCCAGATTTGACCTCCGGTGCCTTTTGGAGAAGCAAAATTCATCCGATCTGGTTGAAATTTGGTACGTGGTGGTAGTATATGATATTTAACAACCATGCCAAAAGTGGTCCATATCAGGCCATAATCATATATAGCCCCCATATAAACCGATCCCGAGATTTTGTTTTGGAGCCACTTGGAGGAGCAAATTTCATCCGAGTCAGTTGAAATTTTGTACATTGTGCTAGTATATGGTCGTTAACAACCATGCCTAACTAGGTCCATATCGGTCTATAGTTATATATAGCCCTCAGATAAATCGATCCCCAATCGCACAAATATTGGTCCATATCAAGTTCATAATTGTATATAGCCCACATAGAAGCGACCCCCATATTTCAATTGTGGCTCTCTACGTACCGTGCAAAAGTCCATATCGATTCGTAATTATTTGTAGACTTACCTATACATACCTTTTTAGTCTAATATATACCACGTATGGACCAACAAACAATTTAGAAAACGATTTTAAAAAGTTTTAAGATACCACAAGGTATAATATGAAAAAGAAGAGGAAGCACGCTCAAATTAAACCCAGCCAACTGAACTCAAATCGATGATTTGACAGTGGCATAGGAAAAGAGATATGTTTGTTTCGAATTTTTTTCGGCATAAGCCGGCTATCATATGAAACCTTTTTGCGGAAGTTTCAAGTGTGGTTCATTGTTGGGTTTTATGAACTGCCTGAATTTATTCTGATAATTGGTTGATAGTTTTGCTGCAAGTAGAGGATGTTGATGAGGAATGTGGTAATTCCGAAACGTGCGTCCATCCAACCATCTTGCAGTCTATAGGGCTTTGCCCAAATAAATTTGACAAACATTCTTTTCCTCTGTTGATTAAGCTACACTTGTAGTTTAGTCAGTGCATGGTTTTAAGCTGAAATCAAAAAAACAAACAACAACAACAATGAAATAAAATTTTGCAAAAATTTTGTATAGAAATAAATTTTGACGAAATATTCTATAGAAATGAAATTTTTCCAACATTTTGTACAGAAATAAACTTTTAAAAGAAATTTTGTATGGATACAAAATTTTGCAAAAATTTTATACACAAATAACATTTTGCAATAATTTTCTATAGAAAAAAATTCGCATAATTTTCTATAGAATTGAAATTTTAGCAAAATTTCAAATATAAATGAAAGTTTGACAAAATTTCCTAAATAAATGAAATTTTGAAAAAATTTTCCATAGAAATAAAATTTTGAAAAAATTTTCTATAGAAATAAAAACACAACATTTTTTATAGAAATAAAGTTTTGACAAAATATTCTATAGAAATAAAATTTTCACAAAATTTTCTACAGAAATAAAACTTTGACAAAAATTTCTATAGAAATAAAATTTTGACAAAATTTTCTAGAGAAATAAAATTTTGACAAAATTTCCTATAGAAATAAAAGTTTGACAAAAATTTCTATAGAAATAAAATTTTGACAAAATATTCTATAGAAATAAAATTTTAACAAAATTTTCTATAGAAGAAAATTTTCTATAGAAATAAAATTTTGTATAGAAATAAAATTATACGGAAATTTTCTATAAAAATCCAAGTTGATAAAATTTTCTATCGAAGTAAAATTTTAACTTTTACATGTAATTTTTTTGGTAACTTAGAAAAAGGTTCCGCTGGTTCGAATATTGGTCCAATTATGGAAAAATGTTGGTCCAAAATAAAATTTCGTTGTGGCAACGTTGGTTCTAAAGATATGCAATATTTTTTTTAATTCTAATGTTATTACTTTTAAAATGTATTATATTGTATAGTATATATTTTATTATTACCTGGTTATTTCAAATGTTCATCTGTCAACATTTTTCTGATAGTTCACACATTTTATTTATTTCCTATTTGCAAGTTTGTTTACTGTTAATATTAAAAAAAAAAAAAACAAAAAAACAAAAACATGCACATATCGAACCTGGCTAAATTGTATTTATCTGTTTTTCTTCCCACCATAAGTATATGAACGAAAGATCTTTATAGTGATCGTCTCATATCAACTGGCCACGTATGTTTCCTATAGAATGGGGCACGTGATTCAGACCATCCAGATTACGTAGTTTAATGTGTTCTCCTTATTCATTTGTTGTTTTTCTTGTTTTGCTAAATAATTTCTTTTGTTTGTTTCGTTTTAAAAATAGATCGCTGAGAAATATTGGTTAAATATTTGTTTCTTACTCACCTTATCATCATTATTATTGGGATTATGTTTATGGTACAGACAAATAAAAAAAAAATAGTTTGAGGTCATTTCTAAATGTTTGTGTACTTTTAGTCGGTCAAGATCTGAAATATTTCCGCATGCAAAATTTATATTTTTTGTAGCTTTTGAATTCATTCATTATTTAACCGGATTATTTTGCCACTTAAATGGTGCTAATGGTATGGTATCCTTGGAATAATCTCACACTGCTTTGCCTAAAATTGAAACATACATTTAAATTTAAATTAAATGTAATTTTAAATTTAAAAATTAAAATTAAAATTGAAAATTAAATTCAATGTTAATGTGATTTGATTAAAATTAAAATTGAAAATTCAATTCAACTATAATTTGATTAAATTTTAATTTCAATTTAAATATTTAAGAAAAAAATATTTAAATTTAATATTTATTTATTTAAATATTTATGACAATAATTTATTGTTTTCTTAAATTAAATGTAATTTTAAATTTAAAAATTAAAATTGCGAATTAAATTCAATGTTAATGTTATTTGATTAAAATTAAAATTGAAAATTCAATTCAACTATAATTTGATTTAATTTTAATTTCAATTTAAATATTTAAGAAAAAATATTTAAAAATTTAATATTTATTTATTTAAATATTTATGACAATAATTTATTGTTTTCTTAAAAATTTAAATTAAAATTAAATGTAATTTTAAATTTAAAAATTAAAATTGCGAATTAAATTCAATGTTAATGTGATTTGATTAAAATTAAAATTGAAAATTCAATTCAACTGTAATTTGATTTAAGTTTAATTTCAATTTAAATATTTAAGAAAAAATATTTAAATTTAATATTTATTTATTTAAATATTTAAGAAAATAATTTATTGTTTTTTCTTAAAAATTAAAATTGAAATTAAAATCAAATTAAAAACTCAAATTGAAATTGAAATGAAAATTAAATTAAAATTAGATCTTTAAACTGAAATTGAAATTAAATTTAAAATTAGAATAAAACTTATACAAATTAAATTTCGTATTATAATTTAGAATTAAAATATAAATTGAATTTTTTCCAGTTCGTTATAATTTATATTTATTTGAAATTTCATTTTTAAATAAATATAATATGTTAATGATATGACATCATTGTGATATTGTTACATTGCTTTACCTTAAATTAAAAATTAAAATAAATTAAATTAGATAAGTTTAAAATAAATTAAAATTAAAATCAAGTTAAAATTTATATTGAAATTAAAATTAAATTTTATATTAAAATTTTGAATATAAATTGAAATTAAAAACATTAAATTAAATTGGACACAAGGCATTTTGATTTCCAGAGCTTGCATTGAAGACACATAATTAAATTTTTAATTCTCAGTTTTCGACATCATTTATATTTCTTTGAAATTTAACAAAAAAAAAATTAATAATGATATGAAATCATTGAGATAATGTTACATGAGATAATGTGACATTGCTTTACCTTAAATAAAAATTAAATTTAAATTTAAAAAATAATATTAAAATTTAAAATAACATTTAAAATTAAAAATAAAATTAATATTAACATTTAAAATTAAAAATAAAATAAAATTTAAAATTAATATTAAATAAAATTTAATTTTAAAACTAAAAATGTAATAAAAAAAATATTATACTAAAATTTAAAATTAAATTTAAAATTAGAATTAAATAAAAATTAATATTATAATCAAAATTGAAATCAAAATTAAAATTAATATTAAAATATTACTTTGAAATTTACAATTAAAAAAATAAAAGTAAAACTAAAATTAATATTAAAAATAAAAATAAAAAAATAATAATATTAATTTTTACAATTAAAACTAAAAATAAAATTAAATGAAATATAAAATTAAAACTATAATTAAAATGTATGTTAAAATAAAATTAAAATCAAAACCATAATTAAATTGTATGTTAAAATTAAAACTAAGTTAAAATAAATACTAAAATTAGTTTGAGGTCATGTCCAAATGTTTGTGTACTTTTAGACGGTCAAGATCTGAAATATTTCCGCATGAAAATTTATATAGACAGAAAAAAATTTCACGAACATTTTTCCAATTAAAGTCTTAATTGTGCCTTAAATAATATCCAATTAAAAATTTAATTGATTCAAAAATTTCTTTTAATTAAAACAAATATCAATCACAAAAATTAATAGTATCAATTAATTTTTTAATTGGATTAATTAATTTTTTCATTGATACTATCATTTCTGTGATTGAAGACATTTCAATTAAAAGATTAATTGGTTCAATTAATTTCGTGATTAAATCAGAAAAAAAAATTGTTTTTTGTATGTTTTAGCATTTTAGTATTGCATTATTTAACCAAACTGAAATGGTGATAATGATATTGGACAATGTGACATAGCTTTACCTTAAATTAAAAATTAAATTAAAAATTAAATTAAAACTAAAATTAATGTCAAACTTAAATGAAAAATAAATAACATTACGATAATGAACAGTGGTGCTGAAAATGGTTCAGTTTGAGAGGAATAATTCTCGTATGTAATTTCTATAGGAAATTAACATATTCGATCCAAATTGAATGTAACCCCGCCAGATCTAGACTAAAGGGTAATGCCCATATTCATAATAATTTACTGACAGTTTATCGAATGAATTTGTATGGTAATAGTAGGTATAAAGTTTACGTTAACTTTTATGAATATGGGGGTAAATGTCTAGTTAGGCTTGTGGAAATTTGTATCTGACATTTTATTTCAATAACATAATAATAACAATTCCTTAAATTAAATCGAAATTTAGAAATTATATAGAATTATATTTTAATTGAATATAATTTATATAATTATAATTTCAAAATTAAAATTATTAAATTAAAAAGGACATTAGGCATTTTGATTCACAAAGCATCTCTTGAAACATACATAATTTATTTTTTAATCATGGGTATATAATTTATATTTCTTTTAAATTCAAATTTCACAAATGTATAAACAAATCTAATCATTTTCTATGTATTTTCCATGTTTTTTTTTACAGAATCTTGCCGAGAAACGCAAAGAAAGCAATCGCTCTGATAGCTTGGAAGAATTAAGTGCCGATCAATTGGTGCAAGAGAAAACCACTGTGCAGCATGGTTTACTATATTTCGAATCTCTCTATGGACGACCATCCACCAAAGATGAGCGTGATGCAGCACGACCTCTCTACGATCGTTATCGCCAACTCAAACGTTTGGTTTCACGCAGTGTAACTTTAACAGGCTCTCTGGCTGTGGGTATACCCGAATTACCCACAATTCTGGAACATGAGGCTATGGTCTTTGAGTCAACACATCTACAATATTCTTCCAATAACAGTACTGAAACAACAAATTCACCAACTGATGAATCTGCAGTGCCAACAACAAATAGTTCAGATGAATCGACCACCACAACAACAGCCCTATCCTCGCAACAACAACAACAACAACAGCAGCAGGAGCAAAATGAAACAATTAGCTGTCTTAGCATTGAAAAACTATGGGAACAATTGGATAAGACCAGGGAGGAGAAGAAACAATTGAAACGAATCATAAGAGAATATGAGACCTGTTTCGAGGAGGAGAATGGCCGTAAAATGTTGAAGAGCGATCGTAAAACCATTGAAGAGACCTATGCTCAATACAAGGAGAAGAAGGCAAAGACTCGTCTCTTGCAGGCTTTAATTAAGAAACAAATATCGCGTTGAGAATTATGAATTAGGGGCGCGTTAAAATTAGTAGAATGAACGATTGATTGCTTTGAAATGAACACAACACACACACACACCCACACAACCTGAGCATCAGTGCTCACATACTGCTTGTGAAGTACACGCGTACACGCAGACATAAACCGACATCCCATTATGGCAAAATGTATGCGTAGCCCATTTATGGGTGGCTGGCTGGCTGGATGGGTGGGTGTGTGCTTGATTGGTTGGCTGGTTAGTTGAGAGACTAACTGAGTGAGAGAGTGTAGTAGAACAGTTATAGAGATTGGCAGAAAGCTTTTAGTTGAACAGCTTCATATGAATGGCCATAGAGAGTGCTGCACGAAAGCTTATGGAATAAATAAGACTTTCATTTAGTTTGGTTACAAACCTAAAACAAAAAAACATATACATACATAAATCCTACCCAAGTTTTTGTTGGGTCGGTAACAGCAAACAAAGCTTTACACACACACACATACACACTCTCACATATACACGATTACTTAAATACAATCCCACTTATACCCCAAAAAAAAACCCCTTTAGATTGGGGACGAAAGCTATTGTTTGTTGTTGCTCCGTTATAATGTCACGTTACGTTACGTTATTCTAGTAGAGACAAAGCTCTCTGATATTTTTGAATTTCTTGTTTTCGTTTCGTACGTTTCTAAAGCGTTACGATTTGAATAAAAAACACACAAAACAAAAAAAGAAAACACAAAACAAAATGTTATAAAAATATGTAGTTTGGTTACAAACCCAATATAAGTTTTGTTTTTGTTTGTTATAAAAGTTTAACGATTCTTATTCTATTTTTAATTTTTGTTAAAAGGAGTGACAACACTAAAGAAAATTTTGAAAATTTGATTGATGTGTAAAGCCCTTCATATTTAGCCTCCTTAAGAAGCAGAAAACAAAAAAACAAATAAATACAGCTCCTTTTGTTTTTCTAAGAATATAAAATTTAAGATTATTAAATATTCTATAAGAAATCTGTATGAGAAAACAAAGGAGAAACTAAACATTAGCATTAAATAAAAAGACGATTATATATTTATACAATTTATTGTTATATTATTTATTTAAATATTTGTTTTTTTTTTCAATCACCATTTCTAACATTTTTTTTATATTATTTGTCTTTTTCATTTGTTTGTAATGTAAAACATTTATATATTGCGTAGATAAGCCATATGAAAAATAAATATATTTTGTTTGTTTTCTACATTTTTATGTTTGTTTAATTTTTTTCTATATATATAAAATTTTATATTGTGTATTCCCTTTATATATATATGCAAGAAAAAAAAAAAAAACAATAAATTATTACCAGAAAATAATAATAATAAAAAACATATATATTGTGTATTTGTAAAAATTAATTAAATGGAGCAGTAACTAAAGCAGCAAAGCAAAAATAATAATTATTATAATAAATATATATATACGAAAAGAAAACTAAATAGAGGAAAACAAAATATTCAAGTATAACAAAAAATTATTATAAATAAATATTTGATATACTTATCTAAACCAAAAAATTATATTTGTTATTTTATTTGGCAGTTAAGGGTTATTTAATCAAAAGTCGACTGGAATCATAGAAATGTGTATGTATATGATATTTTAGCAAATTCACAACTTGTTAAAGCTTTGTACCAAATTTCAAGAATATTTCTTAGTTTATAGGACTTAGATTGCGTTTTTAGGGAACCGTATAGAAAAGTGTACCGAATTTTTATACAGGTAAAAATATACGAAAATAATGTAATTAAAGAAGAAAATATTACAGGGTGCTAGGTAGTTTTATATTTTACAACAGCCCATTCATTTAGCCAATAAAAATTTGGAAATTACACTCCATAAGGATTATTTTTCAAGTGGAAGCTAAGCTATAAAATTCTTATTTTGACAGATATACCTAAATTAAGTTCATGGTAGGGCTAGTTGCAAATTTTTCGAACAGCACTGTATATATATTTTTATACCCTGCACCACACAGTGGAACAGGGTATTATAAGTTAGTGCATATGTTTGTAACACCCAGAAGGAGACGAGATAGACACATGGTGTCTTTGGCAATAATGCTCAGGGTGGGTCCGTGAGTCGATATAACCATGTCAGTATGTCCGTCCGTCCGTCCGTCTGTCTGTGAACACATTTTTGTGATCAAAGTCTAGGTCGCAATTTAAGTCCAATCGCCTTCAAATTTGGCACATGTTCCTAATTTGGATCGGAATAGAACCCTATTGGTTTTGGAAGAAATCGGTTCAGATTTAGATATAGCTCCCATATATATCTTTCGACCGATATGTACTACTATGGACCCAGTAGCCAGAGTTTTATACCGATTTGCTTGAAATTTTGTACAAACATAACACTTAGTCGTATAGTCAAGTGTGCAAAATTTGATTGAAATTGGTTCAGATTTAGATATAGCTCCCATCATAATCGTAGGAAGGCCTCTGGGGAGGGGGCTTAGACCCCCCCAGAAAAATTTTAGCCCCCCCCCAGAATTTAAAAACCTATTTACGATTTTACATTTTTATAAAAATTAAACAAGTATATACTCGTACTACGCACAAAGTTCCACTAAAGACTTTCATGCACAATCGAATTACTTGGGTTGTGGTAGAAGTCTGATATTTATGAAATAAAGCTGTAGTTGAACTTATGATTTAGTTGAATAAAAAATAGTAATTGATATTAAAACTCTTCTTTCATAAATTAATATCTTAGTAATGCTGCAAAAAAGCGTCGCCAAAAAAGAAGTGAAAATGTTCTTTTTGGGTCTGGAAGTGGTACAAAATTGGCGGAGATGCGATGAATGTAATATGAACTTGTCATAGAACGAATGTCCACCGTTTCAACAGCCGTTGCAATGAATTTGCATCACTTCTTAAGGTGTGATCCGAATTCAGTGTTTTGCATGTGAATTAAAAATTTTGTGATATTCTCCCAAATAAATAATTTTTATACTTTTTTAATGCATTCTAACGCTTGTTTGAAACGTTTTCCCTCGAATATTTTCAAATATTATCGATTTTTCTATAATGGATTTAGCATTTTCCTGGCAAAATTTGAATAATTTGTACCATTTTATTTATTCTTACTCTTTTTTTTAACTATTTGAAAAAAGAAAACAAAAAATTACGCACTAAAATATAAAAAAAATGAAGTAAAAACACTTCCTGTGTAGTTAAAATAGTTAACTTCTTTGTGAAAACATTCTTGGAAGTGCTTTTAAAGTTGTGCCTTTAAAACAACTCCCAATTTTTTGCTGGGAAAAGTGTGGAACTACCCTACGGGAAATGGATCAACCACAGAACTGGTGCAGGATTAGTCCCTGGTGTGTATGGACCAGTCCCAGTTCTGATCAAAACGTATGGAAGGTACCGTCCACTTTAACATGGGTTTGTCATTGACGGAGTTAACTTACATTTTAGGACGCGTCTTGGACTCATCCCAAAGGACACGTCCTGGGACAATTTAGCAGGAGCAACCCATAAACAGGTCCTCAGGAACCAGTCTCGGACAAACTCTTAGAAATCTCTTTCAATTTGGGCTCCTAATCGAACCCGAAATTAAAAAAAGACTTTTGAAATATGCCGAACAAAAGGTTATTCTGATAATTTTATTTCACTAAATGTGAAAATTGCAACTGGAGCAAAGGTACCAGTTCTGTGATAGGTCCGTCAGTGGCAATTTGCACCAATTTCCCGTGGGGTACTTTTAGTTGCTTTATTATAAATTGATTGTCGAGTTATTTTGCTGTCTATAAGTTCAGTCTATAAAGTTTTAGCTAGGGGGGCTATAGCCCCCCTAGGTAAATTGTCTAGGTTCGCTAATGGCTCCCATATATATCTTTCGCCCGATATAGACTAATATGGTCCTAAAAGCCAGAGTTTTGGCCCAATTTGGTTGAAATTTTGCACAGGGAGTAGATTTAGCATTGTAGCTATGCGTGAACACATTTTTGTGATCAAAGTCTAGGTCGCAATTTAAGTCCAATCGCTTTCAAATTTGGCACATGTTCCTAATTTGGGTCAGAATAGAAACCTATTGATTTCGGAAAAAATCGGTTCAGATTTAGATATAGCTCCCATATATATCTTTCGCCCGATTTGGACTTATATGGCCCCAGAAGTCAGATTTTTGGCCGAATTTGGTTGAAATTTTGCACTAGGAGTAAAATTGGTAGTATAGTCAAGTGTGCCAAATTCGATTGAAATCGGTTCAGATTTAGATATAGCTCCCATATATATCTTTCGACCGATATGGACTAATATGGTCCTAAAAGCCAGAGTTTTGGCCCAATTTGGTTGAAATTTAGATTTAGTAGACTTAGCATTGTAGCTATGTGTGCCAAATTTGGTTGAAATCGGTTCAGATTTAGATATAGCTCCCATATATATCTTTCGCCCGATATGGACTTATATGGGCCCAGAAGCCAGATTATTGGCCGAATTTGTTTGAAATTTTGCACTAGGAGTAAGATTAGTAGTATAGTCAAGTGTGCAAAATTTGATTGAAATCGGTTCAGATTTAGATATAGCTCCCATATATATCTTTCGCCCGATATGGACTAATATGGTCCTAAAAGCCAGAGTTTTGGCCCAATTTGGTTGAAATTTAGATTTAGTAGATTTAGCATTGTAGCTATGCGTGCCAAATTTGGTTGAAATCGGTTCAGATTTAGATATAGCTCCCATATATAGCTTTTGCCCGATTTAAACTCATATGATCACAGAGGCCAAATTTTAACTTCGATTTAGTTGAAATTTTGCTCAGGAAGTAGAATTAGCATTGTAGCTATGCATGCCAAATTTGGTTGAAATCGGTTCAGATTTAGATATATCTCCCTATCAAATTCTGTCCAAATCGAGTGATATTTAAATGTATGTATTTGGGACAAACATTTATATATAGCCCTTAACACATTTGACGGATGTGATATGGTATCGAAAATTTAGATCTACAAAGTGGTGCAGGGTATAATATAGTCGGCCCCGCCCGACTTTCTACTTTACTTACTTGTTTTTTGTTAAATTTGAAAAAAATTGGCATTCGACTAATAGATCTTTGGATAAGTCGACGACTATCCAAATATGGAAAAGTCGTGATCTTTTTAAAATTTTGAAGAAGGGTTTATGGCCTTGCGACTTCCGACTCTTTGGTGCGTTTTCGGCATAAAACACCTACATAACATTTCTCTTTCATTTGGAATTTTATGTTTTTTTCCCGTTAAATTTCGATTAGTATCTTTTTGTTATTTAGAGTAGTTCATTTGTATCAACATCAAATGCCGATCAGTCAATTTGACCCTATTTTCGGCTTTTTATACCCTCCGTCATGGCGGAGGTGTTATACTTTATTGTTATTACGTTTATAACACGTCGAAATATTTATCTCATACCTAATAAACTACACTTCGTATTCTGGGTGAAATTCTGCGCTATCGACCTGAAATTTAGCACAAGTAGTTCTTATCAATGTAGGTCGGATGGTATTGAAAATATTGGAGCACCTTTTGGAATTAATATCTGTCCTCCACTATTGCCATAAGTATGGGAAATTCCCTACATGTATGTTTTTTTCTAATATTTAGCGTCTTTTAGGGAAGTAGGGGCACAATGTATGGATTTTTTTTACTCAACAAACTTTTAATAATTTTTACATTTTGGTGAACCAAACAAATATTTCTATAGAAAATTTTGTCAAAATTTTATTCCTATCAAAAATTTTGTCAAAATTTTATTTCTATAGAAAGTTTTGTCAGAATTTTATTTCTATAGAAAATTTTGTCAAAATTTTATTTCTATAGAAAATTTTGTTAAAATTTTATTTCTATAGAAAATTTTGTCAAAATTTTATGTCTATAGAAAATTTTGTCAAAATTTGTTAAAATTTTATTCCTATAGGAAATTTTCTCAAAATTTTATTTATATATTTTATTTTATTTATTTCTATAGAAAATTTTGTCAAAATTTTATTCCTATAGAAAATTTTGTCAAAATTGTATTTCTATAGAAAATTTTGTCAAAATTTTATTTCTATAGAAAATTTTGTCAAAATTTTATTTCTATAGAAAATTTTTTCAAAATTTTATTTCTATAGAAAATTTTGTTAAAATTTTATTTCTATAGAAAATTTTATCAAAATTTTATTCCTGTAGAAAATTTTGTTAAAATTTTATTCCTATAGAAAATTTTCTCAAAATTTTATTTCTATAGAAAATTCTGTCAAAATTTTATTTCTATAGAAAATGTTGTCAAACTTTTACGTCTATAGAAAATTTTGTCTAAATTTTATTTCTATAGAATATTTTGTCAAAATATTATTTCTTAAGAAAATTTTGTCAAAATTTTATTTCTATAGAAATTTAGTCAAAATTTTATTGCTATAGAAAATTTTGTCTAACTTTTATTCCTATAGAAAATTTTGTCAAACTTTTACGTCTGTAGAAAATTTTCTCAACATTTTATTTCTACAGATAATTTTCTCAAAATTTTATTTCTATATATTCCCAAACTTTTATTTGTACAGAAAATTTTGTCAACATTTTATTTGTATAGAAAATTTTGCCAAACTTTTATGTCTATAGAAAATTTTGAAAAATTGTGTTTCTATAGAAAATTGTAATGATTTTGTTTCTATAGAAAATTTTGTCCAAATTTTATTTCTTTAAATGTTTTTTTTTTTGCACAATTTTATTTCTATAGAAAATTTAGTCAATTTTTTTTCTATAAAAAATTTTGTCAAAATTTTATTTCTAGAGAAAATTTTATTCCTATAGATTTTTTTTTTAATTTTATTACTATAGTTTTTTCAAAATTTTATTTCTATAGAAAATGTTTCCAACATTTTATTTCTATAGAAATTTTTCTAAAAATTTTATTTCTTAAGAAATTTTTGTCAAAATTTTATTGCTATAGAAAATTTTGCCAAACTTTCTATAGACAAACTTTTATGTCTATAGAAAATTTTGAAAAATTGTGTTTCTATAGAAAATTGTAATGATTTTGTTTCTATAGAAAATTTTGTCAAAATTTTATTTCTTTAAATGTTTTTTTTTCAGAATTTTATTTCTATAGAAAATTTGCCCAAAATTTTGCCAAACTTTTATTTCTATAGAAAATTTTGTCAAACTTTTACGTCTGTAGAAAATTTTCTCAAAATTTTATTTCTACAGAAAATTTTCCCAAAATTTTATTTCTATAGAAAATTTTGTCACAATTTTATTTCTATAGAACATTTTCTCAAACTTTTATTTCTATAGAAATTTTTATGAACATTTTATTTGTATAGAAAATTTTGCTAAACTTTTATGTCTATCGAAAATTTTAATGATTTTGTTTCTATAGAAAATATTGTCAAAATTTTATTTCTTTAAATGTTTTTTTTTCACAATTTTATTTTTAAAGAAAATTCAGTCAATTTTTTTTTCGATAAAAAATTTTGTCAAAATTTTATTTCTAGAGAAAATTTTGTCAAAATTTTATTTGTATAGAACATTTTGTCAAAATTTTATTTCTAGAGAAAATTTTATTCCTATAGATTTTTTTTTAATTTTATTACTATAGTTTTTTTCAAAATTTTATTTCTATAGAAAGTGTTGTCAACATTTTATTTATATTGAAATGTTTCTAAAAATTTTATTTCTAAGGAAATTTTTGTCAAAATTTTATTTCTATAGAAAATTTTGTCAAAATTTTATTTATATAGAAAATTTTATCAAAATTTTATGTCTATCGAAAATTTTGTCAAAATGTTATTTCTATAGAAAATTTTGTCAAAATTTTATTTCTATAAAAATTTTGTCACAAATTACACAAAATTTTGTCAAAATTTTATTTCTATAAACAATTTTTTCAAAAATTTATTTCTATGGAAAATTTTGTCAAAATTGTATTTCTATAGAAAATTTTGTCAACATTTTATTTCTATAGAAAATTTTGTCAAAATTTTATTTCTATAGAAAATTTTGTCAAAATTTTATTTCTTTAGAAAATTTTGTAAAAATTTTATTTCTAAAGAAAATTTTGTCAAAATTGTCTTTCTATAGAAAATTTTGCCAAACTTTTATGTCTATAGAAAACTTTTTAAAAATTTTATTTCTATAGAAAATTTTCTTAAAAGTTTATTTCTATAGAAAATTTTCTCAAAATTTTATTTCTATAGAAAATTTTCTCAAAATTTTATTTCTATAGAAAATTTTCTCAAAGTTTTATTTGTATGGAAAATTTTAATGATTTTATTTCTATAGAAAATTTTGTCAACATTTTATTTCTATACATTTTTTTTCACAATTTTATTTCTATAAAAATTTTGTACAATTTTATTTCTACAGAAAATGTCAAAATTTTATTTCTATAGAAAAATTTGTCAATATTTTATTTCTATAGAAAATTTTGTCAAAATTTTATATCTATAAAATTTTTTTTTCAAATTTTTTTTCTATAGAAAATTTTGTCAAAATTGTATTTCTATAGAAAATTTTGTCAAAATTTTATTTCTATGGAAAATTTTGTCAAAATTTTATTTCTTTAGAAAAGTTTGTAAAAATTTTATTTCTAAAGAAAATTTTGCCAAACTTTTATGTCTATAGAAAATTTCTTAAAAATTTTATTTCTGTAAAAAATTTTCTCAACATTTTATCTCTATAGAAAATTTTGTCAAAAATCTTATTTCTGTAGAAAATTTTGTCAAAATTTTATTTCTATAGAAAATTTTGTCAAAATTTTATTTCTTGATGAAATGTATGAAGTACTTCCTAGTAGGGTATGAATATTTTGCAAAATCTGCCAAAACTAGAAGAATTTTACCAATACCCAATCAAACAGTAAAAAAATCTATCACTTGTGGCAGAATTCTATCAACTGTGGCAACCGTGGTCACATAGATAACATATCAACATGGTAGCAATAAAAATTTGCGATCTTATTTAGCTAAACTATAGTGTTTGCAATTTTTCTCGCTAGAATACATTTAAAAGATAAATGTAGTTCTAGACTATAAGTCTGCTACACGCAAAAAAATTTCTGATTCTATCATGAAATTAATGGTCCAATTAACTTTTTAATTGAAATGTCTTCAATCACAGAAATGATAGTATCAATTAAAAACTTAAGTGACAGTCAAAGGAAAAATTAATTGATCCAATTAACAAATTAATTGATACTATTAATTTTGTTTGAATTAAAAAATTGGTTGAATCAATTAAATTTTTAATTGAATATTTTTAGAAACTCAATTAAGGGTTTAATTGGAAAAAATTTCGTGAATTTTTTTCTGTGTACTACTGTAAATCAAAGGGAATTATGTACAGAAAACCTATCACCAAAATATAGCCAAATGAAAAATTGATTGAAGTTAAAAACGTTATCAATTCAAAATTAATTATTTGACATAATAACGTGTTAATGAAATTAAAAAATAAATTCAATAAAGAAAATTACAAAAAATGTTACATTTTTTATTAAAATATAAAAATATTCCAAATAACATTTGAATTAAATAAAAAAAATCCTTTCAAAAATAATGTCCGTTAAGATAAATTGTAATTAGTCGCCAGCCGTTGGCCACAGTATTTCCAGTATTTTTCGGCTCTTGTCCCTAAATTATGATGTTTTCGTACCCAAAAATCCCCAATTTAAATTTAGATTCCTCACAAAAATCCCCAATACATTTTTTAAAAGTTTTTTTTTTTATACCCTCCACGATAGGATGGGAGGTATATTAACTTTGTCATTCCATTTGTAACACATCGAAATATTGCTCTAAGACCCCATAAAGTATATATATTCTGGGTAGTGGTGAAATTCTGAGTTGATCTAAGCATGTCCGTCCGCCCGTCTGTTGAAATCACGCTAACTTCCGAACGAAACAAGCTAGTGACTTGAAATTTGGCACAAGTAGTTGTTATTGATGTAGGTCGGATGGTATTGCAAATGGGCCATATCGGTCCACTTTTACGTATAGCCCCATATAAACGGACCCTCAGATTTGGCTTGCGGAGCCTCTAAGAAAAGCATATTTCATCCGATCCGGCTGAAATTTGGTTCATGGTGTTGGTATACGGTCTCTAACAACCATGCAAAAATTGGTCCACATCGGTCCATAATTATATATAGCCCCATATAAACCGATCCCCAGATTTGGCTTGCAGATCCTCTAAGAGAAGCAAATTTCATCCGATCCGGTTGAAATTTGGAACATGGTGTTAGTATATGGTCTCTAACAACCGTGCCAGAATTGGTCCATATCGGTCCATAATTATATATAGCCCCCATATAAACCGTTCTCCAGATTTGACCTCCGGAACCTCTTGGAGGAGCAAAATTCATCCTATCCGGTTAAAATTTGGAACATGGTATTAGTATATGGCCGCTAACAACCATACCAAAATTGGTCCATATCGGTCTATAGTTATATATAGCCGATCTCCAATCACACAAAAATTGGTCCATATCGGTTCATAATCATGGTTGCCACTCGAGCCAAAAATATTCTACAAAAATTTTATTTCTATAGAAACTTTTGTCAAAATATTATTTCCATAGAAAATTTTGTCAAAATTTTATTTCTATGGAAAATGTTGTTAAAATTTTATTTCTATAAAATATTTTGTTAAAATTTCATTTCTATAGAAAATTTTGTCAAAATTTTATTTCTATAGAAAATTTTGTCAAAATTTTATTTCTATAGAAAATTTTGTCAAAATTTTATTTCTATAGAAAATTTTGTCACAATTTTATTTCTATAGAAAATTTTGTCTAAATTTTATTTCTATAGAAAATTCTTTTAACATTTTATTTCTATAGAAAATTTTGTCAAAATTTTATTTCTATAGAAAATTTTGTTAAAATTTTATTTCTATAGAAAATTTTGTCAAAATTTTATTTCTATAGAAAATTTTGTTAAAATTTTATTTCTATAGAAAATTTTGTCAAAATTTTATTTCTATAGAAAATTTTGTCAAAATTTTATTTCTATAGAAAATTTTGTCAAAATTTTATTTCTATAGAAAATTTTGTCAAAATTTTATTTCTATAGAAAATTTTGTCAAAATTTTATTTCTATAGAAAATTTTGTCAAAATTGTATTTCTATAGAAAATTTTGTCAAAATTTTATTTCTATAGAAAATTTTGTCTAAATTTTATTTCTATAGAAAATTTTGTCAAAATTTTATTTCTATAGAAAATTTTGTCAAAATTTTAATATATTTCTATAGAAAACTTTGTCAAACTGAATTATATATGTTTTTAATCGGTATTTTTTGATTTAATATATACCACGTATGGACTTACCTACAATTTAGAAGACAGTGTTAGGAGGTTTGAAGATGCCTTGCCATCGGCAAGCGTTACCGCAACTCAAGTAATTCGGTTGTGGATGGCAGTGTAGAAGTTTCTTTTTTTTCTACAGAAATAAACTTCTGACAAAATTTTCTATATAGAAATTTTGAGAAAATGCTCTATGCATGTTTAGGAACGAAAATTTACTTTTAAATATTCAAGTAGTAAAATTGGGTGGTAGGCACGTTGTCAAAGTTGGCAGAATTCCACCAGAAATTGTAGATTTGTTATTGTTTTGTTGATGGGTAGAATTTTTGATTGAGAAATAACATATTTACAGAATTTTCTATAGAAATAAAATTTTGACAAAATTTTCTATAAAAACAAAATTTTAACAAAATTTTCTATAGAAATAAAATTTTGGCAAAATTGTCTATAGATATAGAATTTTGACAAAATTTCCTATAGAAATAAAATTTTGTTAAAAAAATTATACCGATTTCTCGAAAAAAATCCCCACAAAATCCTCAGATTTATGGAAATTCCCCACAAAAGCCCCAAGTTCCCAACTCAGAAATTTCGTCCCCATTCAAGAAAAAATATTCCCAATTTGGGGAAAAATCCCCAATTCTGGCAACACTGGCTAGACGACTGAGTTATAAGAAGACCAAGAAAGGGCTAAAAAAATGTTGACTACTTTTGACGAGAAATGCATTTAGAAACAAAAAAAAAATATTTTTATAAAATAGGACGATGTGCAATCCACCCATAGGTATTTTAGCGTCAGAAGAAACTAATATCAAAAAAAAAAATATTGTTGTCAATTTAGAAAATCAATTAAATTCGCGAATGTAGCAGACATTTATTATTTCTGTGTAGAAAATCTTTCTTAAAATTCTTTTCAAAATGCATTATTAAAACAGTTGTAGGTGTGGATTAAATTAACATGGACAATTGTTGTTATCTTATGTCACTAAATCGTTTATTGCAACAACAAAAAACTCATTTCGATTCAAGTTTGTAGGGTGTAAAAGAGGAAACTCTGTCAGTGATGGGAAATTTAACTTTTTGAGTAATGGAACTCAAAGGCATGTTTTCTTGGACAAAAGTGTACAACTAAAACTACTTTGTTTCTTAGAGATTCCAAAAATAATAACAACAAGTATATACAGCACAAAGTTCGGCCGGGCCGAATCTTAAATACCCACCACCATGAAGCAAATATTAGGGTTTCCTTTGAAATTTCAGGAGGGCTTGAGGACACTTCCCGAAGATAAATTTAAAGATTTCACCTATGAGGACTATATCAGATTCTGGATTTATAAGAACCATTTTTGTTTGAGTTTTAGAGGAATCATTAACATCTCTTGTACGTGTGCAAGAAAATTTCCAGATTTTACTTCCACAGATTTAAGATTTCAAATTAAGACGTTATTTTAGTCTTAATTTGAAATCTTAAATCTGTGGAAGTAAAATCTGGAAATTTTACATTGAGTTTCAAGCAATTTTCATGATCAGTGCGCCTTCTACACCGTCAAGAAGTGAAGTCGGTCTATATGGAGGCATTATCAAATGGACCGATAAAAACTCAATCCGATACACGTTTTTGTGAGCCTAAAATATCAGAATATTTACAAATTCAGGCAAATCAGATAAAAACTACGGTTTCTACGGTTTAAATCGGGAGATCGTTCTTATGGGGGCTATACTAAAATATGGACCGATACTCACCGTTTTCGGCACACCTCTTTATGACCCGAAAATACCTCTAGATTTCCAATTTCAGGTAAATTGAATAAAAACTGCGGTTTCTATAAGCCAAAGAAGTAAAATCGGGAGATAGGTCTATATGGGGGCTATACCAAAATATGGACCGATACTCACAATTTTTGGCACACCTCTTGATGGTCAAAAAATACCTCTAGATTTCAAATTTCAGGCAAATTGGATAAAAACTACGATTTCTATAAGCCCAAGACCCCAAATCGGGAGGTCGTTTTATATGGGGACCATACCAAAACATGGACCGATACTCACAATTTTTGGCACACGTATTTGTGGTCCTACAATACCTCTAGATTTCCAATTTCAAGTAAATTGAATAAAAACTGCGGTTTCTATAAGCCCAAGAAGTAAAATCGGGAGATCGGTCTATATGGGGGCTATACCAAAACATAGACCGATACTAACCATTTTTGGCACACCTCTTTGTGGTCATAAAATACCTCTAGATTTCAAATTTCAGGCAAATTGGATAAAAACTACGATTTCTATAAGCCCAAGACCCCAAATCGGGAGGTCGGTTTATATGGGGACTATATAAAAACCTGGACAGATATAGCCCATTTTCGAACTTGCCCTGCCTGCAGACAAAAGACGAGTTTGTGCAAAATTTCAGCACCATTGCTTCATTATTGAAGACTGTAGCGTGATTACAACAGACAGACAGACAGACAGACAGACAGACAGACGGACAGACGGACATCGTTATATCGTCTTAGAATTTCTCCCTGATCAAGAATATATATACTTTATATAGTCGGAAATCGATATTTCGATGTGTTACAAACGGAATGACAAACTTATTATACCCCCACCACCATTCTATGGTGGTGGGTATAAAAAGATTCAAATATTATTTTAACATTCCAGCAAAAAACAAAAATAGGAAGTTGTTCTAAAGGCACAACTTTAAAAGCACTTTCAAAAATGTCTTCCCAAAGATGTTCTTTATTTTAGCTACTCAGGAAGTTCTTTAGATTAAATTTTTTTATAACTTGCTTTTTTCATATTTTTATACCCACCACCATAGGATGGGGGGTATATTAACTTTGTCATTCCGTTTGTAACACATCGAAATATTGCTCTAAGACCCCATAAAGTATATATATTCTGGGTCGTGGTGAAATTCTGAGTCGATCTGAGCATGTCCGTCCGTCCGTCCGTCCGTCCGTCCGTCTGTTGAAATCACGCTAACTTCCGAACGAGACAAGCTATCGACTTGAAACTTGGCACAAGTAATTGTTATTGATGTAGGTCGGATGGTATTGCAAATGGGCCATATCGGTCCACTTTTACGTATAGCCCCCATATAAACGGACCCCAAAATTTGGCTTGCGAGGCTTCTAAGAGAAGCAAATTTCATCCGATTCGGCTGAAATTTGGTACATGGTGTTGGTATATGGTCTCTGACAACCATGCAAAAATTGGTCCACCTCGGTCAATAATTATATATAGCCCCCATATAAACCGATCCCCCGATTTGGCTTGCGAGGCCCCTAAGAGAAGCAAATTTCATCCGATCCGGCTTCAATTTGGTACATGGTGTCAGTATATGGTCTCTAACAACCATGCAAAAACTGGTCCACATCGGTCCATAATTATATATAGCCCCCATATAAACCGATCCCCCGATTTGGCTTGCGAGGCCTCTAAGAGAAGCAAATTTCATCCGATCCGGCTGAAATTAGGTACATGGTGTTAGTATATGGTCTCTAACTACCATGCAAAAATTGGTCGACATCGGTCCATAATTATATATAGCCCCCATATAAACCGATCCCCCCCATTTGGCTTGCGAGGCCTCTAAGAGAATCAAATTTCATCCGATCCGGCTGAAATTTGGAACATGGTGTTAGAATATGGTCTCTAGCAACCATGCAAAAACTGGTCCACATCGGTCCATAATTATATATAGCCCCCATATAAACCGATACCCCGATTTGGCTTGCGAGGCCTCTAAGAGAAGCAAATTTCATCCGATCCGGCTGAAATTTGGTACGTGATGTTAGTATATGGTCTCTAACAACCATGCAAAAATTGGTCCACATCGGTTCATAATTATATATAGCCCCCATATAAACCGATCACCAGATTTGACCTCCGGAACCTCTTGGAAGACCAAAATTCATTTGATTCAGTTGAAATTTGGTACGTGGTGTTAATATATGGCCTCAAACTCCCATGCAAAAATTGGTCGATATCGGTCCATAATTATATATAGGCCCCATATAAACCGATCCCCAGATTTGACCTCCAGAGAAGAGCAAAATTCTTCCCATTCGGTTGGAATTTGGTACGTGATGTTAGTATATGGTATCCAACAACCATGAAGGAATTGGTTCCTATCAGTCCATAATTATATATAGCTCCCATATAAACCGATCCCCAGATTTGACCTCCGGTGCCTTTTGGAGAAGCAAAATTCATCCGATCTGCTTGAAATTTGGTACGTGGTGGTAATATATAATATTTAACAACCATGCCAAAAGTGGTCCATATCAGTCCATAATCGTACATAGCCCCATATAAACCGATCCCGAGATTTGGTTTTGGAACCTCTTGGAGGAGCAAATTTCATCCGAGTGAGTTGAAATTTGGTACATTGTGCTAGTATATGGTCGTTAACAACCATGCCTAACTAGGTCCATATCGGTCTATAGTTATATATGGCCCTCAGATAAATCGATCCCCAATCACACAAAAATTGGTCCATATCAAGTTCATAATTGTATATAGCCCCCATATAAGCGATCCCCATATTTCAATTCTGGCTCTCTACATATAAAAAGTCCATATCGATTCGTAATTATTTGTAGACTTAACTTAACTTAACTTTTTTTGTCTAATATATACCATGTATGGACTAAATCACAATTTAGAAAACGATGTTAAGAAGTTTTAAGATACCACAACCCAAGTAATTCGATTGTCGATGATAGTCTTTCGTAGAAGTTTCTACGCAATCCATGGTGGTGGGTATATAAGATTCGGCCTGGCCGAACTTGCGGCCGTATATACTTGTTAACATCTTGAGTTTCTAGAAACCGTAATTTTTATCCCATTTGCCTGAATTTTGAAATCTGAAGGTTTTTTAGGACCATAAATTGGTTGGCCGAATATGGTGTGCATCGATACAGATTTTGATATATCCCCCTTTTAAACCCGCCCTCCGATTTGGGGGTCTAGATTCTGTAGGTTTTTCAGAACCACAATCAGTTGTTTTTGAATTTTGCATGTTTTTGCAATGGCACCCATATAGACTGATTTCCTGTTTCAACTCATTGGGCTTATATAGACCGTAGTTTTTATACGATTTGCCTGAAATTGTAACGGATTTAGTTTTTATCGGTCCATTTGGTAAGGCCTCCATATAGACCAATTTCACTTCTTGAGGGTATAGAAGGCGCACTGATCATGAAAATTGCTTGAAACTAAAAGTAAAATTTCCAGATTTTTCTTCTAATAATTTGAATAATAGGGGTAAAAATTTTTAGATTTCAAATCAAGTCGTTTTTCCATATTGATTATGAAATTTTAACTTTTTTGTTTCAAATAGGTTTAAAAACAGATTAAGAATTAATAAAATGGTACACATTATTTAAATTTTCTCGAAATAAATGCTTTTCTAGAAAAATTTGCAATATTTTGAAAACATTTGAAGTCAAACGTTTCAGACAAGCGTTAGATTTCATTAAAAACCATTAAAAATTATAAGAAAAATTTATTTGGCAAAATATCACAATTTTTTTTAAATTCACATCCAGAACACTGAATTCCGATCTAAAACTCAAACAATAATGCTTGTTATAAATCTAGAATTTTTAAATTTATCTTCGGGAAGCGTACACAGAAAAAATTTCACGAAAATTTTTCCAATTAAAATCTTGAGTTTTAAAAAATATTCAATTAAAAATTTAATTGATTCAACAACAATCATGAACCGATGTTCAGATGTAAATATAGCTCCCATATGTATGTATCGTCCGATTTTGGAAAATTTGGTCATAATAGCCTTATTTATTAACCGATCTTACTCAAATTTGTAATTTTTATAGAAAATTTTGACAAAGTTTTAGTTCTATACAAAATTTTGACAAAATTTTACTTCTACAGAAAAAGTTGTCAAAATTTTATTTCTATAGAAAATTTTGACAAAATTTTATTTCTACCGAAAAAGTCGTTAAAATTTTATTCCTATAGAAAATTTTGACAAAATTTTATTTCTATAGAAAAATTTTGTCAAAATTTTATTTCATTAGAAACTCTGTCAAAATTTTATTACTATAGAAAATTTTATGAAAATTTTATACCTATAGAAAATTTTGACAAAATTTTAGTTCTATAGAAAATTTTGACAAAATGTTATTTCTACAGAAAAAGAATATAGAAAATTTTGACAAAATTTTATTTCTACCGAAAAAGTCGTCAAAATTTTATTCATATAGAAAATTTTGACAAAATTTTATTTCTATAGAAAAATTTTGTTAAAATTTTATTTCATTAGAAAATCTGTCAAAATTTCATTTCTATAGAAGATTTTGTAAAAATTTTATTTCTATTGAAAATTTTATGGAAATTTTATTTCTATAGAAAATTTTATGAAAATCTTATTTCTATAGAAAATTTTGTGAAAATGTTATTTCTACAGAAAATTTTGACAAAATTTTACTTCTATAGAAAATTTTGTCACAAATTTAATTCTATAGAAAATGTCGTCAAAATTTTATACCTATGGAAAATTTTTTCAAAATTTCATTTCTACAGAAAATTTTGTTAAAGTTTCATTTCTATAGAAAATTTTGTCAAAACTTCATTTCTATAGAAAATTTTGTAAAAGTTTAATTTCTGTAGAAAAATCTTGTCAAAATATTTCTTTAGGAAATTCTGTCAAAATTTAATTTCTATTAAAAAATTAACCAAAATTTCTATAAAAAATTTTGTCAATATTTTATTTCTATAGAAAGTTACACAAAATTTTATTTCTATATTAAAATTTTACAATTTTTTTCCTAAATAACATTTTTGCATAATTTTGTATCAATACAAAATAAGTTTTTAAAGTTTTTTCTGTACAAAATTTTATTTTTATAGAAAATTTTGTTTGTTTAGTTCGATAGAAATTTTTGTCGGAATTTTATTTCGACATAAAATTTTGTTAAAATTTTATTTCTATAGAAAATTTTCCTAAAAATTTTATTTCTATGGAAAATTTTATTTCTTTTGAAAATATTGTCAAAATTTTATTTCTATAGAAGATTTTGTCAAAATTGTATCTCTATAGGAAATTTTGTTAAAATTTTATATCTGTAGAAAATTTTGACAAAATTTTATTTCTACAGAAAAAGTCGTCAACATTTTATTTCATTCGGAAATTCTGTCAAAATGTTATTTCTACAGAAAATTTAATGAAAATTTTATTTCTACAGAAAATTTTGTCACAATTTTGTTTTGTAGGAAATTTTTTCATAATTTTACTTCTATGGAAAATTTTGTCAAAATTTAATTTCTATAGAAATTTTTGTCAAAATTTCATTTCTATAGAAAATTTTGTCAAAATTTCATTTCTATAGAAAAATTTTGTCAAAAATTCATTTCTATAGAAAAATTTTGTCAAAATTTCATTCCTATAGAAAAATTTTGTCAAAATATTTTTTAGGAAATTCTGGTAAACCTTCATTTCTATAAAAGATTTTGCCAAAATTTTATTTCTATAGAAAATTTTGTCAATATTTTATTTCTATAGAAAGTTATCACAAAATTTTATTTCTATATTAAAATTTTACAATTTTTTCCTAAATAACATTTTTGCATAATTTTGTATCAATACAAAATAAGTTTTTAAAGTTTTTTTCTGTACAAAATTTTATTTTTATAGAAAATTTTGTTTGTTTAGTTTGATAGAAATTTTTATCGGAATATTATTTCGACATAAAATTTTGTTAAAATTTTATTTCTATAGAAAATGTTGTTAAAATTTTATTTCTATAGGAAATTTTGTTAAAATTTTATTTCTGTAGAAAATTTTGACAAAATTTTATTTCTATAGAAAATTTTGACAAAATTTTACTTCTACAGAAAAAGTTGTAAAAATTTTATTTCTAGAGAAAATTTTGTGAAAATTTTATTCCTATAGAAAATTTTGACAAAATGTTATTTCTATAGAAAAATTTTGTCAAAATTTTATTTCTATAGAAAATTTTGACAAAATTTTATTTCTATAGAAAATTTTATGAAAATCTTATTTCTATAGAAAATTTTGTGAAAATGTTATTTCTAGAGAAAATTTTGACAAAATTTTACTTCTACAGGAAAAGTTGTAAAAATTTCTAGAGAAAATTTCTAGAGAAAATTTTGTGAAAATTTTATTCCTATAGAAAATTTTGACAAAATTTTATTTCTATAGAAAAATTTTGTCAAAATTTTATTTCATTAGAAACTCTGTCAAAATTTTATTACTATAGAACATTTTATGAAAATTTTATTTCTATAGAAAATTTTGACAAAATTTTAGTTCTATAGAAAATTTTGACAAAATGTTATTTCTACAGAAAATGTTGTCAAAATTTTATTCATATAGAAAATTTTGACAAAATTTTATTTCTACCGAAAAAGTCGTCAAGATTTTATGCATATAGAAAATCTGTCAAAATTTCATTTCTATGGAAGATTTTGTAAAAATTTTATTTCTATAGAAAATTTTATGGAAATTTTATTTCTATAGAAAATTTTATGAAAATCTTATTTCTATAAAAAATTTTGTGAAAATGTTATTTCAATAGAAAATTTTGACAAAATTTTACTTCTACAGGAAAAGTTGTAAAAATTTTATTTCTATAGAAAATTTTGTTAAAATTTTATTTCTATAGAAAATTTTGGGAAAATTTTATTTCTATAGAAAATTTTGTGAAAATTTTATTTCTATAAAAAATTTTGTCACAAATTTAATTCTATATAAAATGTCGTCAAAATTTTATTCCTATGGAAAATTTTGTCAAAATTTCATTTCTATAGAAAATTTTGTTAAAGTTTCATTTCTATAGAAAATTTTGTCAAAACTTCATTTTTATAGAAAATTTTGTAAAAATTTAATTTCTATAGAAAGTTATCACAAAATTTTATTTCTATATTAAAAATTTACAATTTTTTTCCTAAATAACATTTTTGAATAATTTTGTATCAATACAAAATAAGTTTTTAAATTTTTTTCTGTACAAAATTTTATTTTTATAGAAAATTTTGTTTGTTTAGTTCGATAGAAATTTTTGTCGGTATTTTATTTCGACATAAAATTTTGTTAAACTTGTATTTCTATAGAAATTTTTGTTAAAATTTCATTTCTATAGAAAATTTTGAAAAATTTATCGATTTGACGAAAATGAACCCAAATCAGCCAAATACCATTTGGTCCAACCATCGGACCAAATTTAAAAATGAAAGTTTTTTTGAACAACCCTGATAGCATCCCAGAAACAGATGTCTCTAAATAGTACCTTCCAACACTGATACGTACAATTGTAGTGTTCTCACTCGCTTTCTCTCTCTTGCTCTTTGGCATAACTAACTCAACTATCAACTTTATTAAATAGTGGCAATTCGATCGTCGTAATATTAAGAGGTACGCGTGTGCAGGGAACTCCTACATTCAATTAATTTTATTCAATTGTTTTGTCTATAGAAATAAAGAATTATTAAATAGTTTTTTATTATTCCAGACGCATACATTTATTGGAATTTGTGAAAAATGTCGCCCAAACCAATTCTATACTATACTCCTGGCAGTCCACCATGCTGCTCTGTTATGTTAACTGCAGCTGCCCTAAGCATGGAGTTGGAGTTGAAGTAAGCTAAAAAAAATAACTGTCACTTTTCTTACCTTAAGTGCCTCTCTCCTCTATTGTAGATCACTTAGCACAAAGAATGGAGATCATTTGACAGAGGAATTTATTAAAATGAATCCCACACATACCGTCCCTGTGTTAGATGATGGTGGTAATATTATAAGTGATTCTCATGTCATATGCTGCTATTTGGTTGACAAATATGGTGTCGATGATTCTTTGTATCCGAAAGATAAAATGAAGCGTATGCAGGTTGATGCTCGTTTATATTTCGATTGTGGTCATTTGTTTCCACGATTGCGTTTTATTGTCGAACCGGTTATCTATATGGGAAAGGATTCAATACCCGATGAAAGAGTTGCTTATATGCAAAAAGCCTATGATGGTTTGGAGAAGGCTTTGGCCAATGGCAATTACTTGTGTGGTGATCAAATGACTATAGCCGATTTGTGTTGTGTAACTTCTGTGTCCTCAATAATGCCATTAGCACCAATTGAAGAGGATAAATATCCCAAAGTAAAGGCCTGGGTACAACGTCTAGCCGAGTTACCTTACTACAAGACCAATAATCAAGATCAGGCTGATATTTTATATCAACTTGTCCTAACCAATTTGGAAGCCAATAAGAAAGCTTAAAACGTCTATTATTTAAAAAAAGGGAAATTGTAAAATAATGTAAATATATGTAAATAAAATTAACAACTAAATATATACGACCTTAAGTTCGTAGAAAGTTCTAGTAAAGACTGACATTTACAATCAAATTACTTGGGTTATGGTTTCTCAAAACTTCATAACATTGTCTTCTAAATTGTAAGATTATTTCATCCATCTTATTTTCTCGGAAAGTACGTATCTGGTTTCCACAAGGTGCTTATGTTTCGCGAGAAAACAAATTTTAATACCCTAAACCACATAGTGGTCAGCGTATAATAACTTTGATCTGCCAAAAAATGTTCGTACCAGAAATAGTGATTTTAGACCCCATACAATATATATAACGATCGACTCAGAATCACCTCCTGAGTAGAGGTGTGCACGTAAGTAATACTTTACTCACGCTCACGCACACTCGCAATGGAGAAATCTTATTCACGCACACTCACGCACGCTATTTTTTGGTAGGACTCACGCTCACGAAAAGAAAATTTGTACTCGCGCACACTCACGCACGAAAATATTTTAAATGTCGTGACGAAAAATGTCGTGACTCACGAATAATTTTATGAGTAATTTACCTATAGAACCTGACTGAAAATATGAGTATGATTAAAGTCGAGAGCGTTATAAAACTTTTAACACTTAAGATATCACTAAAATTATATATGAATTGAATTCGTAAGCATTTTATGTTCGTAAGCGGGATTATTTTCGTGAGCGTGTTTTTCCGAAATTCGGTACTGACGCACAGTCACGAAAATACTACTTTCGTGACACACGCTCACGCACGACATTTGTTTGGTTAATCACGCACACTCACGTCGTTACCATCAGCGTTTCGTGAGTCCCGACATTTTCGTGTCACGTGCACACCTCTACTCCTGAGCCGATATTGCTCATGGTGTCCGTTCGTCTGTCCATGTATTTGTTGTTCACAGGATTCCGGTCGCAATTATTAACCGATTTTGATGAAATTTGGTATATGGCATTTTTTTGTTACAGGGACGAACACTATTGTCATTTGGAAAAAAATCGGATCAAACTTAGATATAGCTCCCATATATATGTATCGCCCGATTTCGATAAATGGGGTCAGATTGTGTTCATCTACTAACCGATGGGCGTCAAAATTGCCACAAAGTAATTCAATTGATCACCCTTTATGTGTGCCAAATTTCATCAAAATCGGTTCACATTTAGATATAGCTCCCAAATATATGTATGACCCGATTTTCCCAAATTTGGCCATAAGTCCCTTATTTATCAACCGATCTAACTCAAAGTTGACCAAATATATTTTTCTGTAGCACTTACAGTGTGTGCACAAAATCATCGAAATCGGTTCAGATTTAGCTATAGCTTCCATATATATGTATAGCCCGATTTTCACAAATCTAACATATAACAAGTATATACGGCCGTAAGTTCGGCCAGGCCGAAGCTTATGTACCCTCCACCATGGATTGCGTAGAAACTTTTCCTAAACACTACCATCCACAATCGAATTACTTGAGTTGCGGTAACGCTAGCCGATGGCAAGGTATCTTAAAACCTCCTAACACCGTCTTCTATATTGTATGTTAACTAAGTCCATATGTGGTATATATTAAATTAAAAAAGACCGATTAAATACGCAAATAATCAAGTTTGACAAAATTTTCTATAGGAATAAAATTTTGACAAAATTTTCTATAGGAATAAAATTTTGACAAAATTTTCTATAGGAATAAAATTTTGACAAAATTTTCTATAGAAATAAAAGTTTGACAAAATTTTCTATAGAAATAAAATTTTGACAAAATTTTCTATAGAGATAAAATTTTGACAAAATTTTCTATAGAAATAAAATTTTGACAAAATTTTCTATAGAAATAAAATTTTGACAAAATTTTCTACAGAAATAAAATTTTGACAAAATTTTCTATAGAAATAAAATTTTGACAAAATTTTCTATAGAAATAAAATTTTGACAAAAATTTTCTATAGAAATAAAATTTTGACAAAATTTTCTATAGAAATAAAATTTTGACAAAATTTTCTATAGAAATAAAATTTTGACAAAATTTTCTATAGAAATAAAATTTTGACACAATTTTCTACAGAAATAAAATTTTGACAAAATTTTCTATAGAAATAAAATTTTGACACAATTTTCTATAGAAATAAAATTTTGACAAAATTTTCTATAGAAATAAAATTTTGACTAAATTTTCTATAGAAGTAAAAGTTTGACAAAATTTTTTATAGAAATAAAATTTTGACAAAATTTTCTACAGAAATTAAATTTTAAGAACATTTTCTATAGAAATAAAATTGTAACAAAATTTTCTATAGAAATACAATTTTGACAAAATTTTCTATAGAAATAAAATTTTGACAAAATTTTCTATAGAAATAAAATTTTGGTAGATTTATTTTGGCTCGAGTGGCAACCATGATTATGAACCGATATGGACCAATTTTTGGTATGGTTGTTAGCGGCCATATACTAACACCACGTTCCAAATTTGAACCGGATCGGATGAATTTTGCTCCTCCAAGAGGCTCCGGAGGTCAAATCTGGAGGACGGTTTATATGGGGGCTATATATAATTATGGACCGATATGGACCAACTTTTGCATAGTTGTTTGAGACCATATACTTACACCATGTACCAAATTTCAAACGGATCGGATGAAATTTGCTTTTCTTAGAAGCTCCGCAAGCCAAAATCTGAGGGTCCGTTTATATGGGGGCTACACGTAAAAGTGAACCGATATGGCCCATTTGCAATACCATCCGACCTACATCAATTACAAGTACTTGTGCCAAGTTTCAAGTCGATAGCTTGTTTCGTTCGGAAGTCAGCGTGATTTCAACAGACGGACGGACATGCTTAGATGGACTCAGAATTTCACCACCACCTTCTGGGAGGTATACTGGGTACTATAGGGTCTTAGAGCAATATTTCGATATGTTACAAACGGAATGACAAAGTCAATATACGCCCCATCCTATGGTGGAGGGTCTAAAAATAAGTCGAAGTTTCCTTCCTGACGCTTTAACTCCAGAACACACGAACCGATTTCCACGGTTTGGCATTTGTTGGAAAGGTCTATGGCTCCGTAAGGTTTATAGTAAAGAAAACTCAGCGCACATTACAAAAATTTATAATTTGAGTTCATCGCAGTTGCTTTTGTTATAAAATAATTTTATTTTTTCACATGAAAAATATTCGGAGAACGTATACGGTAATCATGTGGTCAAAATAGGGTATCTCATTTTTTGATATCGGATGGGGTAGGGGGATATCCCCCTTGCCCAACTTTTTCAAAATTGGGCCAAAGTTCTCCGATGTGGTTGAAATTTCCAAGGAAGGTTAGGGGTGATGTCTAGGCAAAGACCCGCTAATTTATTTTTCGATATTTAGTCGCGGAGGTGGACAACGCCTTCATACGACTTTTTTTAAAGTACAGTAAAAATAAAAACAAAAATTCTCTGATTTACTTGAAATTTACAGAGAATATGCCGTGAGGTTATGAATTTATTATGGGGTACCTGATTGTTTAATATTTGGACGTTAAGGGGGACCCCCCATGCCCGACCTTTTGAACAAAATTATCCTATTTGCTTGAAATTTTCAGGGAAGGTTTAAGGAGGCGTCTAGGCAAAGAACAGCTACTTTATTTGTCGATATTTGGTCGGGGAAGGGGGCCTCACCTTTGTCCAATTTTTTTAAGGTACAGTGAAAAAACTAAAATTTGTTGAATTACTGAAATTTCATGGAGAACTAGGGGAAGATTATGAAATGAGGTATATGATATTTTAATATTTGGTCGGGGAAAAATAAAAGGACACAGCGAGACCTCATTTCTCCTCAAGTACATACCGTGTAACAATTAAACTTTTCCAATTTAATTGCAATTTACAGAGGATGTGGGGTAGGTTATATTATTATAGGTTAGGTTAGGTGACAGCCCGATGTATCAGGCTCACTTATACTATTCAGTCCATTGTGATACCACATTGGTGAATTTCTCACTTATCACTGAGTGCTGCCCGATTCCATGTAAAGCTTAATGACAAGGGACCTCCTTTTTATAGCCGAGTCCGAACGGCATTCCATATTGCAGTGAAACCACATAGAGAAGCTTTGAAACCCTCAGAAATGTCGGCAGCATTACTGAGGTGTGATAATCCAACGCTGAAAAACATTTTGGTGTTCGGTCGAAGCAGGAATCGAACCCACGGCCATGCTAACCATTGCACCAAGGTGGCTCCCATATTATTATAATGGATATCTGATTTTGTGATATTCGGATGGGAAGAGGGGCCTCCCCTTACCTTGCTGTTTCAAAATTGAGCCTATAATTTGCTTGACATTTTCTGGGATGTCTACACAATATGCGCTATATCATTTTTCGATATTGGGACGGGAGAGAGATCCCTATAAAACTGAAAAAAAAACTAGAATTCTCTAGTTTACTTGAAATTTACAAAGGCCGTAGGGGAAGGTTATGAAATCAATATGGTGTACTTGATTTTTGGGTATTTGGACGGGAACCTTCCCCTTGCCCCACACTACGAAACTTGATTTTCTTGGAATTTGCAGAGTCGTCCCTTTACAAAAAATAGAGCAAAATCTAACCTTCTCTGATTTACTTTAAATTGAGAGAAGATTAAATTAAATTTATACAGGGTACATGATTTTTCGATGTCTGGTTGGGAAAGGGAAATAGTGAAGTTGGTTAGTTTGTGAAATGAATTTAGGGTACGTGAATTGACAATATCTGGTCGGGGAGGAGCGAAGCAGAGGGGTTCACTTTTGCCCGATTTTTTGAAAATAGAAAGTAGAGGATTGTCGATAAATGGGAACTCGGTACATAATTTTATGATTTTTCCATAGGCTCCTGCCAGACTTTATTATGCAAAAAAAAAACTTAAATTTACATGAAGTTGACAGGCAACGTAGAGGGTGCTTCATTTTGCGGTATATGTTCGGGAAAGGCATGTTCTCCGTGTCCAACACTTTAACAAATGTTAATATGGTTAATTTTATGCGCTTTTAATTTTTTTTTGATTTATTGGACGGTATATTGAGGAGAAGTATACCTCCCCTTGACAAACCACGCTTGAAATTCACAAGGAAATGTAGAAGATTGCCAAACGATTTGAATACAATTTAAAAACAGAAAATTGGTTGAAAGGGAACACCCCTACCCGACGTTTGTTAAGCCGTTTTACATCTGCATAACCGCCCTATATAAACGAAAAAGCGAGTAGTCCGATTTTAGTGATTAATCAGTACTTCAGTTTTTGTGCCAGACTTCCCCTGACCCTACTCTTTAAATGAGATAAAATATTTTCGAATTAAGTTAACTAAAATATGCTTCGGGAGGCGCAGCGAAGCGGGCCGGGTTACGCTAGTAAATAAATAAAATTAACAACTTAATATATACGACCTCAAGTTCGTAGAAAGTTCTAGTAAAGACTGATATTCACAATCAAATTACTTGGGTTATGGTATCTCAAAACTTCATAACATTGTCTTCTAAATTGTAAGATTATTTCATCCATCTTATTTTCTCGGAAAGTACGTATCTGGTTTCCACAAGGTGCTTATTTTTTTGCGACAAACATGTTACATGATCACCATCGAAAAAGAATATTTTGCTCTTGAAACATATTTGAGGTGATCATATTCTTTCTCTGCGTGTACGACTTATTTGTTCTACTGTCCCATTCACAAGAATTGCTTTGAATTTTTTTTTACAACGTGAGTCAAGTTTGTCACGACAATTTCGTGTCACGTGCACACCTCTAGTACAGCATTCAACTTACATTGTAACAGTTTTACAAAAGCCGGGAAACACACAAACCCTAACTTCGTATTTATATGTGGTTAAAGTGCACGCTGTCCTTCTCCTTGTCACGTTCAATTTTTCACATATACACGCAACGAATCGAATCGCTGCTGTATCCTTTATGGGGATGCTCTCTTGGCAAGTGTTTAAAGGTTTTGTTTTGCATTTTAATTATCCTGCTTTCAGTGGTAGGCAAAATGGCTGTTACTGTTAGGTATACATACGATCATATATAGTTTTCACTTCTGATGGCCCACACACGCATATTTGAACCTAAGGAGTACTCATGCACAGTGGTTTAAAATTTATAACATGGAACAAATGAATTTCGGAAATAAATAAGGAAATAGGGGGGGGGGGGGGGGGGGGGGGGAATATTTTATACAAAGTTTTTTTTTTTTCGTTAAAACACAAATGCCAATTTTGCTTAGCATAGAAGACACATGTAAATCTTTCTGTTTGACCAAAAGTCGAAAAACTTTTCATTAACGCCGCTTTGTCAGGAAATTCCACTTAAAATTTTGACATCTTGGTCTTATAGAAATCGTAGTTTTTAGCCAATTTTCCTGAAAGTGAATATGATGAGGTATTTAAGGACCACAAGAAGAATATGGTGTGTATTGGTCCATGTTTTCGTATACGCACCACTGTTACCACAGTTGCTAGAATTCTACCAAAAATGGCAGATTTTTTATTGTTTAGTAGATTGGTAGAATTCTTGAAGCTAGTTGTGAGATGTTGAAAAATATTCCTTTCCAGCTAGGAGGTACTTAAATTTTCTATATAAATTTTTACAAAATTTCCTATAGAAATAAAATTTTGACAAAATTTTCTATAGAAATAAATTATTGAGAAAATTTTCTATAGAAATAAAATTTTGAGAAAATTTTCTATAGAAATAAAATTTTGACAAAATTTTCCGTACAAATAAAATTTTAAATAAACCTTCCGTGAAAGTTAAATTCTTTTTCAAGAAATAAAAATTTTGACAAAATTTTCTTTAGAAGTAAAATGTTGACAAAGTTTTCTACAGAAATAAACATTTTAACAAAATTTTATGTAGATTTAAAATTTTGACAAAATTTTCTATACAAATAAAATTTTGACAAAATTTTCTATACAAATAAAATTTTGACAAATTTTCCTATAGAAATAAAATTTTGCCAAAATTTTCTATAGAAATAAAATTTTGGCAAACTTTTCTATAGAAGTTAAATTTTTTTCTATATTTTCTACAGTAATAAAATTTTGACAAATTTTCTACAGAAATAAAATATTGAAAAAAATTTTTATAGAAATAAAATACTGACAAAAATTTCTACAGTAATAAAATATTGACAAATTTTCCTATGGAAAAAAATTTGGAAAAATTTTATATAGAAGTTAAATTCTTCTATAGAAGTAAAAATTTTGACAAAATTCTAATTCTATAGAAAATTTTGTCAAAATTTTATTTCCATAGGAAAATTTTTGTCAAATTTTTTTTTTTCATAGGAAAATTTGTCAAAATTTTAAAATGTTGACAAACTTTTCTATAGAAAGACAAATTTTGACAACATTTTAGGTAGAAATAAAATTTTGACAAAATTTTCTATAGAAATAAAATTTTTACTAAATTTTCTATTGAAATAAAATAACGAGAAAATTTTCTATAGAAATAATAGTTTGACAAATCTTTTTTATAGAAAGAAAATTGTGAGAAAATTTTCTATAGAAATAAAATTTTGACAAAATTTCCAATAGAAATAATATTTTGACAAAATTTCCTATAGAAATAATATTTTGACGAAATTTCCTGTAGAAATAATATTTTGACACAATTTTCCATACAAATAAAATTTTAACAAAACTTTCCGTGAAAGAAAGTAAATACAAATTTTGACAAAACTTTCTTTAGAAGTAAAAATGTTGACAAACTTTTCTATAGAAATAAAAATTTTAACAAAATTTTATATAGAAATAAAATTTTGACAAAATTTTCTATAGAAATAAATTTTGACAAATTTTCCTATAGAAATAAAAGTTTGCCAAATTTTCTATAGAAATAAAATTTTGGCAAAATTTTCAAAACAATTTAAATTCTTTCTATAGAAGAAAAAAATTTTGACAAATTTTCCTGTGGAAAAAAATTTTGACAAATTTTCCTATGGAAATAAAATCTTGACAAAATTTTCTATGAAATTAAAATTTTGACAAAATTTTATATAGAAGTTAGGTTCTTCTATAGAAGTAATTTTGAAAAATTTTCCTGTGGAAAAAAATTTTGACAAATTTTCCTATGGAAATAAAATTTTGACAAAATTTTCTATGAAATTAAAATTTTGACAAAATTTTATATAGAAGTTAGGTTCTTCTATAGAAGTAAACATTTTGACAAAATTTTCTTTCGAAGTTAAAATGTTGACAAACTTTTGTATAGAAATAAAAATTTTAGCAAAATTTTAGGTAGAAATAAAATTTTGACAAAATTTTCTAACGAAATAAAATTTTGACAAAATTTTCTATAGAAATAAAATTTTGACAAAATTTTCTATAAAAATAAAATTGTGACAAAATTTTCTATAGCAATAATAATTTGACAAATCTTTTTTATAGAAATAAAATTGTGAGAAAATTGTCTATAGAAATAAAATTGTGTGTTCTTATGGAAATAAAATTTTGACAAATTTTCCTATGGAAATAAAGTTTTCACAAATTTTCCTATGGAAATAAAATTTTGACAAAATTTTCTATAGAAGTACAAATTTTGACAAATTTTTCTATAGATGTACAAATATTGACACAATATTCTATAGAAATAAAATTTTAACAAAATTTTCTACAGAAATAAAATATTGACAAATTTTCCTATGGAAATAAAATTTTGACAAAATTTTCTATAGAAGTACAAATTTTGACAAATGTTTCTATAGATGTACAAATATTGACACAAATTTCTACAGAAATAAAATGTTAACAAAATTTTCTATAAAAATAAAACCAACAATAAACCAGTATATACGGCCGTAAGTTCGGCCAGGCCGAATCTTATGTACCCTCCACCATGGATTGCGTAGAAACTTCTACGAAAGACTGTCATCGACAATCGAATTACTTGGGTTGTGGTATCTTAAAACTTCTTGACATCGTTTTCTAAATTGTGAGTTATTCCATACGTGGTATATATTAGACAATACGTAAAGAGCCAGAATTGAAATATGGGGGTCGCTTTTATGGGGGCTATATACAATTATGAACTTGATATGGACCAATTTTTGTGTGATTGGGGATCGATTTATCTGAGGGCTATATATAACTATAGACCGATATGGACCTAGTTAGGCATGGTTGTTAACGGCCATATACTAGCTCAATGTATCAAATTTCAACTGACTCGGATGAAAAAAAATCTCAGGATCGGTTTATATGGGGGCTATGTATGATTAGGGACTGATATGGACCACTTTTGGCATGGTTGTTAAATATCATATACTACCACCACGTACCAAATTTCAACCAGATCGGATGAATTTAGCTTCTCCAAAAGGCATCGGAGGTCAAATCTGGGGATCGGTTTATATGGGGGCTATATATACTTATGGACTGATATGAACCAATTCCTGCATGGTTGTTGGATACCATATACTAACATCACGTACCAAATTTCAACCGAATCGGATGGATTTTGCTCTTCCAAGCGGCTCCGGAGTAAAGGTGTGCACGTGACACGAAATTGTCGTGACTCACGACAATGTTCGTGATTCGTGCGTGAGTCGTGAGTCACGAACATAATATCTTCGTGAGTGTGCGTGAGTAACGAATTACACTAAATAACGAAAATATTCCTGCTCACAAACATAAAACGCTTAAGAGTTAAATTCAATTACAATTTTAGAGACACCTGGGATGTTAAGAGTTTAATAACACTCTCGATTTTAATAATGCTCATGTTTTCAAACACTTCGGTAAGGTAAATTAATCATAAAATTATTCCTGAGTCACGATATTTTTCGTGAGTCACGGTATTTTTCGTGAGTCACAACGTCGTCGTGCGTGAGTACACATTTTCTGCGTGAGTGTGCGTGAGTATGGGTGTTTGAGGCCATATATTAACACCACGTTCCAAATTTCAACTGAATCAGATGAATTTTGGTCTTCCAAGAGGCTCCGAAGGTCAAATCTGGTGATCGATTTATATGGGGGCTATATATAATTATGGACCGTTGTGGACCAATTTTTGCATGGACATTAGAGGCCGTATACTAACACCATGTACCAAATTTCAGCCAGATCGGATGAAATTTGCTTCTCTCAGAGGCTCCGCAAGCCAAATCGGGGGATCGGTTTATATGGGGGCTATATATAATTATTGACCGATGTGGACCAATTTTTGCATAGTTGTTTGAGACCATATACTTACACCATGTACCAAATTTCAGCCGAATCGGATGAAATTTGCTTTTCTTAGAGGCTCCGCAAGCGAAATTGGAAGATCGGTTTATATGGGGGCTATATATAATTATTGACCGATGTGGACCAATTTTTGCATGGTTATTAGATATCATATGCTGACATCATGTACCAAATTTCAGCCGGATTGGATGAAATTTGCTTCTCTTAGAGGCTCCGCAAGCCAAATCTGGGGATCGGTTTATATGGGGGCTATACGTAAAAGTGGACCGATATGGCCCATTTGCAATACCATCCGACCTACATCAATAACAACTACTTGTTCTAAGTTTCAAGTCGATAGCTTGTTTCGTTCGGGAGTTAGCGTGATTTCAAAAGACGGACGGACGGACATGCTCAGATCGACTCAGAATTTCACCACGACCCGGAATATATATACTTTATGGGGTTTTAGAGCAATATTTCGATGTGTTACAAACGGAATGACAAAGTTAATATACCCCCATCCTACACGGATGAAAAAGGCTGTTTTTCATATGTTTGGCTATAAACATTATATGTTTGGAACACAAATTTTTAAACACAATATTTTTGAGTGCAAGTATATAATGTTCATAAACTAGCATAACATGTTTGGGACATATATGTTAATATGTTAGAACATATTATGTTTGGGACATAAAATGTTTGTAAATATAATATGCTTGGATGCAAACATATATTAATTTAGAAATAGCCTATAAACATATATGTGTTTAGTAGCTTGGAGCGCTATTTAACAGGGAGCGATATTAAATTAAGTTGGTGGTTGTTGCTTGTTATTACAAAATTAACATTTTATTTTTCCTTGGGCAATTGATCAGCTACTTCTTTGATCCTTACAAACTGTGTGGTCCGCTGTTCGAATCCCCGTCCGGTAAAAGGTAAAATTAAAATAAAAACAAGTATATACGGCCGTAAGTTCGGCCAGGCCGAAGCTTATGTACCCTCCATCATGGATTGCGTAGAAACTTCTTCTAAACACTGCCATCCACAATCGAATTACTTAAGTTGCGGTAAAGCTTCCCGATGGCAAGGTATCTTAAAACCTCCTAACACCATCTTCTAAATTGTATGTAAGACCATACGTGGTATAAATTAAATCAAAAAAGATCGATCCAATACGTATATAATTAAGTTTGACAAAGTAGACATAAAATTTTGACAAAATATTCTATAGAAAGAAAATTGTGACAAAAATTTCTACAGAAATAAAATTTAAACAAAATTTTCTATAGAAATAAACTTTTGATAAAATTTTCTATAGAAATAAAATCTTGGTAGATTATTTGTGGCTCGAGTGGCAACCATGATTATGAACCGAATAAAATTTGAACAAAATCTTCTATAGAAATAAAATTGTGACAAAATTTTCTATAGAAATAAAATTTTGAAAATGATGAAAATTTTATTATGAACCGAATAAAATTTTAACAAAATTTTCTATAGAAATAAAATTTTGACAAAATTTTCTATAGAAATAAAATTTTGGTAGATTATTTTTGGCTCTAGTGGCAACCATGATTATGAACCGATATAGACCAATTTTTGTGTGATTGGACCAATTTTGGTATGGTTGTTAGCGACCATATACTAACACCACGTTCCTAATTTGAACCGGATCGGATGAATTTTGCTTCTCCAAGAGGCTCCGGAGGTCAAATCTGGAGAACGTTTTATATGGGGGCTATATATAATTATGGACCGATATGGACCAATTCTGGCACGGTTGTTAAAGATCATATACTAACACCATGTTCCAAATTACAACCGGCTTGGATGAAATTTGCTTCTCTTGGAGACTTCGCAAGCCAAATCTGGGGATCGGTTTATATGGGGGCTATATATAATTATGAAGCGATGTGGACCAATTTTTGCATGGTTGTTAGAGACCATATACCAACATCATGTACCAAATTTCAGCCGGATCGGATGAAATTTGCTTCTCTTTGAGGCTCCGCAAGCCAAATCTGGGGATCGGTTTATATGGGGGTTATATATAATTATGGACCGATGTGGACCAATTTTTGCATGATTGTTAGAGACCATATACCAGCACCATGTACCAAATTTCAGCCGTATCGGATGAAATATGCTTCTCTTAGAGGCTCCAAAAGCCAAATCTGGGGATCGGTTTATATGGGGGCTATATATAATTAAAGACCGATATGGACCAATTTTTGCATGGTTGTTAGAGACCATATACCAACATCGTGTACCAAATTTCAGCCGGATCGGATGAAATTTTCTTCTCTTTGAGGCTCCGCAAGCCCAATCTGGGGATCGGTTTATATGGGGGCTATATATAATTATGGACCGATGTGGACCAATTTTTGCATGGTTGTTAGAGACCATATACCAACACCATGTACCAAATTTCAGCCGGATCGGATGAAATTTGCTTCTCTTTTAGGCTCCGCAAGCCAAATCTGGGGATCGGTTTATATGGGGGCTATATATAATTATGGACCGATGTGGACCAATTTTTGCATGGTTGTTAGAGACCATATACCAACACCATGTACCAAATTTCAGCCGGATCGGATGAAATATGCTTCTGTTAGAGGCTCCACAAGCCAAATCTGAGGGTCCCTTTATATGGGGGCTATACGTAAAAGTGGACCGATATGGCCCATTTTCAATACCATCCGACCTACATCGATAACAACTACTTGTGCCAAGTTTCAAGTCGATAGCTCGTTTCGTTCGGAAGTTAGCGTGATTTCAACAGACGGACGGACGGACGGACGGACGGACATGCTTAGATCGACTCAGAATTTCCCCACGACCCAGAATATATATACTTTATGGGTCTTAGAGCAATATTTCGATGTGTTACAAACGGAATGACAAAGTTAATATACCCCCATCCTATGATGGAGGGTATAAAAAATCATAAAATTGAATAATTTCTTCTACAATGTTTGTATTACAGAAAAAGGTGCTAAGAACTAAAAAATCTCGTGGAAGTGAGAAAGATGTCGGGGAATATACAATTGGGCAGAAACAAAATTTTGAGCATTCAGGTCGAAAACCTATGTTGTTAGCACCTATATTACCTGTTTATTTTCATAATTCATTATGATTGTAAATATATAAATAAATAAATAAAATGTTGAGCACAATATTGTTTGGGAGAATTTTTTTTAAGCATATAATATTTTTGGGTGCAAAATGCTTCCAAACATATTATATGGTCACATAATAACATATTTATTTTTGGAAGACAACATTATTGAATTTGGATGCAAAAATACAAAATGTTTGGAACTTAGACTACCCAAACATATATTGTTTAGAGCAATATGCTTTCAAACATATTATATAGTGGTAGAGATCAAACATATAAATGTTTGGGCAATACCCAAAAATGTATATGCTTGAAGCAAAATATGTTTGGTAGTATATGTTACAGAAGCGATTTTTGTGAGGGTGTATGGTGGAGGGTATAAAAACAAAACAAATGAAATAAAATTTTGACAAAATTTTCTATACAAATAAAATTATGAGAAAATTTTCTATAGAAATAATAGTTTGACAAATCTTTTTTATAGAAATAAAATTGTGAGAAAATTTTCTATAGAAGATAAATTTTGACAAAAAATTTCTATAGAAAAAAATTTTGAAAAAATTTTCTATAGAAGTAAAATTTTGAAAAAATTTTCTATAGAAGTAAAATTTTCACAACTTTTTGTATAGAAATAAAATTTTGATAAAATTTTCTATTGAACTAAAATTTTGACCAAATTTTCTATTGAAATTTGTAGCTTTTTGATAAAATTTTCTTCAAATTATGGTAGATTATTTTTGGCATGAGCGGTTACCGCGATAATCATGGGTAAACAGCTATAGAATCTAGATTTCAAATCAAGTCGTTATTTCATCAAGATTGTGATTCCTCTAGAACTAAAAATCCAGAATCTCATGCAGTCCCCTTATATGGAAACTTTAATATTAAATTCATGTAGTGTACCATTTGAAACGATCTTTTGATTTAGTATGTTTTCCAATATCCATCTTAAAATCTGTATACACCCTCACAAAAAATCGCTTCTGTAACATATACTCCCAAACATATTTTGCTTCAAGCATATACATTTTTGGGTATTGCCCAAACATTTCCATGTTTGATCTCTAACAATATATAATATGTTTGAAAGCATATTGGTCTAAACAATATAAGTTTGGGTAGTCTAAGTTCCAAACATTTTGTATTTTTGCATCCAAATTCAATAATGTTTTCTTCTAAAAAACAATATGTTATTATGTGACCATATAATATGTTTGGAAGCATTTTGCACCCAAAAATATTATATGCTTAAAAAAATTCTCCCAAACAATATTGTGCTCAAAATTTTATTTATTTATTTATATATTTACAATCATAATGAATTATGAAAATAAACAGGTAATATAGGTGCTAACAACATAGGTTTCGACCTGAATGCTCAAAATTTTGTTTCTGCCCAATTGTATATTCCCCCACATCTTTCTCACTTCCATGAGATTTTTTAGTTCTTAGCACCTTTTTCTGTAATACAAACATTGTAGAAGAAATTATTCAATTGTATGATTTTTTATTTTAATTTTACCTTTTGCCGGACGGGGATTCGAACAGCGGACCACACAGTTTGTAAGGATCAAAGAAGTAGCTGATCAATTGCCCAAGGAAAAATAAAATCTTAATTTTGTAATAACAAGCAACAACCACCAACTTAATTCAATATCGCTCCCTGTTAAATAGCGCTCCAAGCTACTAAACACATATATGTTTATAGGCTATTTCTAAATTAATATATGTTTGCATTCAAGCATATTATATTTACAAACATTTTATGTCCCAAACATAATATGTTCTAACATATTAACATATATGTCCCAGACATGTTATGCTAGTTTATGAACATTATATGCTTGCACTAAAAAATATTGTGTTTAAAAATTTGTGTTCCAAACATATAATGTTTATAGCCAAACATATGAAAAACAGTCTTTTTCAACCGTGTACTTTCGAGTAACCCGCTATGGTGATGGTGGCTATGTAATATAAGAGCTAACGTGATGCAATGGTTAGCATGCCCGCCTTATATACACAAGGTCGTGGGTTCGATTCCTGCTTCGACCGAACACCAAAAATTTTTGCAGCGGTGGATTATCCCACCTCAGTAATGCTGGCGACATTTCTGAGGGTTTCAAAGCTTCTCTAAGTGGTTTCACTGCAATGTGGAACGCCGTTCGGACTCGGCTATAAAAAGGAGGTCCCTTGTCATTGACCTTAACATGGAATCGGGCAGCACTCAGTGATAAGAGAGAAGTGGTATTACAATGGACTGAATAGTCTAAGTGAGTCTGATACATGGGGCTGCCACCTACCCCAAGATTCGATCTATATACTTGTTTGAAATAAGCGTATCTCTTTTTATTGTGAGTGACATGTTTTAGAAATTCTCAAGGTTGAACCTAGTTTAGAGTATGTTATAACCAAAATCACTTGGCATTGTGCCACTGTGCAATTAGTAACATTATATTCGCAGGATTTCCCATCTTTGATCTATACAACGAATGGGTATCCTACTGTTGGTCATATATTTTACGGAATGGAATGATAAACCACCACCACTATGTCAGAGTGTATTTAAGCTTAGAGCATCAGTATCAATTCGTTGAAATGCTTTCCATGTCACATCCATGTTCTGATGATGTAGGAGATGTACGAGGATACACATGGTGCGCCATGAAACCCTTTTTATGGAAACATGTGTTCCGAGGATATTCTCATGCTTTGCAGCATATCCTATAACGTATATCCTAAAACGTATGGAAATCTAAAATTTAATTTAATTTATAACCTCCAGCTACCAACTGGGCTGACTAACAAGAACAATCTGACTGCATGTATGTTGGGATAACACTCTTGGTTGAGGGATTCTTGGTCTGGTTTCGCATTGCATCGTCACCACAATTTAATTATGCTTCGTATTTAGCTTCTCTTGTTTTCTGTTTGTTTGCGCAAACGGAGGTTCCATTCCGCATTAAGCTAACCCACATACACACACTGGCTGAGAGGGGGCAACAAGCAGGGAGAAAATATTTCAAACCACAATAATTTGTGTGTTGATTTTCATTCATGAAATTATGTACAAATATAATTTAGAATATTTACAAAGTGAATTGGATTAAATATAGCACATGTGTATGTAATAACATTACTCGTCAGTAAATCAGCCCAAAATTTTTGAATTTCGTTGATTATTGGGTGACTAATTATCTTCTATATAGGATTTTATTTATTTTTTAATCCATACATTGCGGCAAAAAATGCGCGATTTGGAATTTGTTATTATGAAACAATTATAGATTTAACAAGTAAAGAAAGTCTACAGTCAGGCGGGCGGGGACCGACTATACTATTATACCCTGCACCACTTTGTAGATCCACATTTTCGATACCATATCAATGCGTTGGGTGCTATATATAAAGATTTTTGTCCCAAATACATACATTTAAATCTGACTCCATTTGAACAAAATTTATTATCTATAGACATAAAATTTAAGTCGGCTAATGCCCTGGGATGGTATAATATGTTAGTAAAAAAATATGGGAAACATTTTAGTCTGAACCAATTTTGAGGTAATTTCGCAAAAGTGTATTTATGATTTATTGGTAGATAGATATGTAATAGAAATATTTGAGTCAGCTTTACAAGTTTTCGACTTAGCAGTGGCGATTTTATAAGAAAAATGTGAGTATTTTTGCCATTTTTGCCCAAATCGGAAAAACATATATATATGAAAGCTATATAGAAATCTGAACCGATTTCAATCAAATTTAACATGCATACTTAGTATTTTAATTCTACTACCTGTGCAAAATTTCACATAAATCGGACTACAACTTTGATGTCTGTGGTCCTATGACGGAAAATCGGGCGAAAGATATATATGGGAGCTATGCCTAAATCTGAACCGATTTCAATAAAATTTAGCACACTTGACTACACTAGTAATTGTACTCCTAGTGCAAAATGTCAACCAAATTGGACTAAAACTCTGGCTTCTGGGGCCATATAAGTCCATATCGGGCGAAAGATATATATGAGAGCTATATCTCAATCTGAACTGATTTCAATCAAATTTGGCACACCTAACTATAGTACTTATTGTTCTCATGGTGCAATATTTCAAGCAAATTAGGGTAAAACTCAGGCTTCTGGGACCATATAAGTCTATATAGGGCGAAAGATATATATGGGAGCTATATCTAAATCTGAACCGATTTCTTCCAAAATCAACAGGGTTCTATAAAACAGAATTCGATTGGACTTAAACTGCGACCTAGACTTTGATCACAAAAATGTGTTCACAGAGGACGGATATGGCTAGATCGACTGAGCATTATTGCCAAAGACACCATGTGTCTATCTCGTCTCCTTCTGGGTGTTGCAGACATATGCACTAACTTATAATACCCTGTTCCACAGTGTGGCGCAGGGTATAAAAATTATTCGATGCTTTGTATGAGATAGTCTGTATTGGGAGCTTTATAGAAAATGTCAAAATTTTCTCAACATATTATTTCTATGGAAAATCTTGTCAAAATTTTAATTTCATAAAAAAAATTTTGACAAAATTTTATTTTTATAGAAAATTTTCTCAAAAATTTATTTGGACAGAAAATTCTGTCAAGAAATTATTTATATAGGAAATTTGGTCAAAATTTTATTTGTAAGAAAGTTTTGTCAACATTTTATTTCTATAGAAAATTTTCTCAAAATTTTATTTCTGTAGAAAATTTTCTCAAAATTTTATTTCTATAGAACATTTTCTCAAAATTTTATTTCTATAAAGAATTGTCTCAAAATTGTCAAATTTTTTGTCAATTTTTTTTCTATAGAAAATTTTGTCAATATTTTATTTCTATAGAAAATTTGGTTAATTTTCTCAACATATTATTTCTATGGAAAATCTTGTCAAAATTTTAGTTTCATAAAAAAATGTTGATAAAATTTTATTTTTATAGAAAATGTTCTCAAAAATTTATTTCGACAGAAATTTCTGTCAAGAAATTACTTATATAGGAAATTTGGCCAAAAATTTATTTTTATAAAAATTTTTTCAAAATTTTATTTGTAGGAAAATTTTGTCAAAATTTTATTTCTACAGAAATTTTTCTAAAACAATTATTTCTAGAGGAAATTTTGTGAGAAATTTATTTATATTGAAGATTGAAAAATATTAGATAGAAAATTAATACAGAAAATTGGAAAATATAATATTGAAATATCAAAATATTATTTCTACAGAAAATTTGGTGATTTTTTATTTCTATATAAAAAAATTATTTTTATAAAATTTGGCCAAAATTTTATTTGTAAGAACATTTTGTCAAAATTTTATTTCTATAGAAAATTTTCGAAAAAAATTATTTCTATAGGAATTTTTGTCAGAAATATATTTATAACATATAGGAAACTTGGTAACGATTTTATTTATATTGAAAATTGAAAAATATTAGACAGAACAAGTATATACGGCCGTAAGTTCGGCCAGGCCGAAGCTTATGTACCCTCCACCATGGATTGCGTAGAAACTTCTACTGAAGGCTGTCATCCACAATCGAATTACTTGGGCAAGGTATCTTAAAACTTCCTAACACCGTCTTCTAAATTACAAGGTAGTCCATACGTAGTATATATTAAAATAAAAAAGTCCGATTAAATACGTATATAATTAAGTTTAAAGTTTCTATAGAAATAAAATTTTGATAAAATAAAATTTTGACAACATTTTCTATAGAAGTAAAATTTGGAAAAAATTGTCTTTAGAAATAAAATTTGGAACAAATTTTCTATAGAACTAGAATTCTATAGAAAAATTGTCTATAGAAATAAAATTTTGACAAAATTTTCTATAGAAATAAAATTTTGACAAAATTTTCTATAGAAATAACATTTTGACAATGTTTTCCATAAAAATAAAATTTTGGTAGATTATTTTTGGCTTGAGTGGCAATCATGAATATGAACCGATATGGACCAATTTTTGTGTGATTGGGGATCGGCTATATATAACTATAGACCGATATGGACCAATTTTGGCATGGATATTAGCGGCCTTATACTAACACCACGTTGCAAATTTCGGATGAATTTTGCTCCTCCAAGAGGCTCCGGAGGACAAATCTGGGAATCGATTTATATGGGGGCTATATATAATTATGGACCGATGTGAACCAATTTTTACATGGTCATTAGAGAACATATACCAATACCATGTACCAAATTTCAGCCGGATCGGATGAAATTTGCTTCTCTTAGAGGCTCCGCAAGCCAAATCGGGGGATCGGTTTTTATGGGGGCTATATATAATTATGGACCGATATGAACCAATTTTTGCATGGTCATTAGAGAACATATACCAATACCATGTACCAAATTTCAGCCGGATCGGATGAAATTTGCTTCTCTTAGAGGCTCTGCAAGCCAAATCGGGTGATCGGTTTATATGGGGGCTATATGTAATTATGGACCGATATGGACCAATTTTTGCATGGTTGTTAGAGACCATATACCAACACCATGTACCAAATTTCAGCCGGATGCTTCTCTTAGAGCAATCGCAAGCCAAATTTGGGGGTCCGTTTATATGGGGGCTATACGTAACAGTGGACCGATATGGCCCATTTGCAATACCATCCGACCTATATCAATAACAACTACTTGTGCCAAGTTTCAAGTCGATAGCTCGTTTCGTTCGGAAGTTAGCGTGATTTCAACAGACGGACGGACGGACATGCTCAGATCGACTCAGAATTTCACCACGACCCGGAATATATATACTTTATGGGGTCTTAGAGCAATATTTCGATGTGTTATAAACGGAATGACAAAGTTAATATACCCCCATCCTATGGTGGAGGGTATAATAATACAGAAAATCGAAAAATATAATATTAAAATGTCAATATGTTATTTCTATAGAAAATTTTCTCAAAAATTCTGTCAACATTTTATTTTTATAGATAATTTGGTCCAAATTTTATTTCTACAGAAAATTTGGCCAGAATTTTATTTCTACAGAAAATTTTCTCAAAAATTTATTTATATGGAAAATTGAAAGTACCTCTTTCTCAAACTGTTATTTTTATGGAAAAATTTGTACAATTTTTATTTGTATAGAAAATTTGCTCAATATTTTATTTCTATAGACAATTTTGTCAAAATTTTATTTCTATAGTAAATTTGGTCAAAATATTTTTTTTTTACAGAAAATTTGTATTAAAATACTTCGCCTTAATTTATTGCAAGATACATATTCCCCTTTGAAAATCTTTGTATTGCAATTTGAATGTGTCAAATAATATTTTTATACCCTCCACCCTAGAATGGTGATGGGGGTATAATAAGTTTGTCATTCCGTGTGTAACACATCGAAATATCGACTTCCGACTATATATTCTTGATCAGGGAGAAATTCTAAGACGATATAAGCATGTCCGTCTGTCTGTTGTAATTACGCTACAGCCGTCAATAGTGGCGCTATCGTCCTGAAATTTGGCACAGATTCGTTTTTGTTTGCAGGCAGGTCAAGTTCGAAGATGGGCTATATCGCGTTCAAGTTTTGATATATTCCCTATATAAACCGATTTCCCGTTACGGGGTCTTGGGCTTATAAAAACCGTAGTTTTTATCCAATTTGCCTGAAATAAAATATAAAATATAAAAATGTGTGCCGCAAAATTTTGCTCATCGGTCCATGTTTTGCTATAGCCCCCATATAGACCGATATCCCGATTTTGCTTTTTGGGAGTCTGGAAACTGTATTTTCTATCCGACTTGTCTGAAATTGAAAATCTAGAGGTATTTTGGGACCATAAAGAGGTGTGTCCATATCGGTCCATGTTTTCGTATAGTCGCCATATAGACCGATCTCCCGATTTTTATTCTTGGGCTTCTATAAACTGTATTTATTACCCGATTCGCCTGAAATTGGAAATCTAGAGGTATTTTGGGACCCCAAATATGTGTGCCGAGTTATACCATAAAATGGTGTATCCGTCCATTTTATGGTATAACTCCCATATAGACCGATCTCTCGATTTTACTTCTTGAGCTTCTAGATACTCGTACTATATTTTCTAGCCGATCTCCTTGAAATTGAAAATCTAAAGATATTTTAAGATCACAAATATGTGTGTTGCAAATGGTGCCTATTGGTTCATATTTTGGTATAGCACCCATATAGACCGAGCTCCCGACTTTATTTTTTGGGCTTCTAGAATCCGTAGTTTTTATCCAATTTGCCGTAAATTAGAATTCTAGACGTATATTAGGACCATAAAGAGGTGTGTCGAAAATGGTCCGTATCAGTCCATATTTTGGTATAGCCCCTATATAGACACATCTACCGATTTTACTTCTTGGGCTTCTAGAATTCGTAGTTTTCACCCAATTCATCTGAAAGTGGAATTTTAGAGGTATTTGAGGAACATTAAGAGGTGGTGAGTATTGGTCCATGTTTTGGTATAGCCCCCATATAGACCTAACTCCCGAATTAATTTCGAGGACTTCTGGAATCCGGCTGACCACAAATAGGTCTGGCGAATATGGTGTGTGTCGACCCATGTTTAATATAGCCTCCACATAGACCAATCTCCAGATTTAACTTCTTGGGCTTCTAGAAAAGAAAAACTATTTTCCTCCGGAATGAAATATTAGACAAACGAAATTCCCCTTTCGTATAAAGTATTTTAGAGCAAACTAATCCGAATTTTTAATAAGCGATTCAACGATTGTGACTAAAATTTGTGTCAAAAGAAAACTTTGTTGTCTAAAATTTCGTTCCTCAGAAAAGAAAACACTTCTTTCAGGGTATAACAGGCTCTCAGATCATGAAAATTGCTTGAAACTGAAAGTAACATTTCCAGATTTTACTCATCGTATTCATTTAAATAATGGCGGAAAAAATCTACAGATTTAAGATTTCAAATCAAGGCGTTATTTCATCATATACTCGATATGTTTATGATTTCTCTAAAACTCAAACAAAATTGGTTCTCATAAATCCAGAATCTGATCTAGTCTTCATAGGTAGAATCTTTAAATTTTTTCTTCGGGAAGCCTACTGGTCAAACCCCCTAAAATGCTATATATTATCAAGTAACCCGCTACGACGAAGAGTTTTCAAAGTATACTATTATATTTGATTCACGGTGGTGGGTATATCAGATTCGGCCCGGCCGAACTTACTACTGCATATACTTGTTTATGTTCTGATTCTAATTTTGTCAAATAGTTTTTAGTTTTTTTTTTTTCTCTATAATAACTTTTATACAAAATTGAATATCTTTGTGTGTGTTCCACTTCCATATAAAGGAGTTTACTTCCAAGAAAATTTTCTCAAAAATGTATTTCTGCAGGAAATTTTGTGGAAAACATTATTTACATAGGAAGGGATTCTACCAATCTACCAAAAACTAATAAAATCTACCATTTTTTGGTAGAATTCTACCAACTGTAGCAACGGTGCTTCTATTATCTCAAGAAGAAGTGATATCGGGATATCGGTCTTTATGAATTCGGAAAACCATTTTGGAATCCAGTCCATTATAACGACTAAGGAAACATTTGAAACTAGTGCCAATTCCTTCAATTGATTGTAAATGAGATTGTAAAGTGCAAATAAAAATCTCGCTATTCAATTTATTATACCCTACATCATAGGATGTGTGTATACTAGCTTCGTCATTCCGTGTGTAAGAGCAATATTTTGATGTAATATTGGTCTTAGACCGCATAAAGTGTATATATTTTGGGTCCTGCGTGAAATACTTAAGTGTCAGATAGTGGGGTATATCACATCTAGGAATTTATTGAATAGTAATCAGTATGCTTATAGGAGGGGTTATAGTACGACGGCTTTGCTTTTGTATTTGACTGAACATGTGAGATGTAGTCTTAATCGAGGGGAGAACTGTGCTATGGTGTCGCTTGACCTGTCTAAGGCTTTGATCGTCTAAATCATACATTATTAATTAACAAGCTTAGGGCGAACTATGGATTTTCAGGAGTTGCGTGTAGACTGATTCTGTCATACTTGCATGGAAGATCGCAGTTCGTGGAGTTGAATGGGCGGAGTTCGGGTGCTGCATTCTTGAGTTGTGGAGTACCCCAAGGTTCTGTACTTGGACCGCTCCTGTTTATCATGTTCCTGAATGATTTTGTTGGATGCTTGGAACCTAATTTTGTTAGAGTATATATGTATGCGGGTGACATTCAAATTGTATTTACAGGTGGGATGGAAGGTCTGGATAGTTTGGAGAGGCGCATGAATTCTGCTCTTGATATTGTTTATTCCTGGATGGTTGACAATAGGTTGGTTATTAATGCAGGTAAGACGACGGCGATTATGTTTCAGGCGGGGTATCGCAATGTGACCTATCCGCAGATCAGAATGTGTGGTGAGGTTATTCAGTTTGTTCATACGGTCAAATGCTTGGGTATTACAATTGATGCGAATTTGGATTTTGGACAACATATATCTTCCCTCTCAGCGAGAGTGACTTTGGGACTAAGGAAATTATACAATTGTGGTATATACTTGACTGAGCGTGTCAAGCGTATAGTGGCCCATGCTTTGGTGATGTCTCAGATTAACTATTGTATCGAGGTGGTATCTTGTACGTTTCAATATAATAGGTCAAAGATTGCTCTGATTCTGAACAGGGTAGTACGTTATGTTTTTGGGGTGCGTATTTTTGAACACGTGATAGATAAGGTAATTGATTTTCTTGGTTCTTCATTTGAACCTTACGTTTTTTTGCGGAGATTAATGTTTTTCCATAGGATGAAAAGAAATGGGTTGTTACATGAACTTCTTCAGGGATTTGTTTTGTCCAGATCGGTGAGAAATCCGCAGATAATTATACCACGAATAAATTGTTCTCTTTTTGAGAGGGGGTTTATTGTTACTACTGCTAGGATTTGGAACAATCTTCCTGTAGCAGTAAGGGATTTTGGGCTTCCTGAGAATCAATTTAGGAACTTGCTACTGACTAGTTTGAATGAATATATTTAATGTTGACTGTTATCTACCAATGGTAGGTGTTAGTTTACCTTTATTAATATTAGTTTTCTATGTGACTTTGGCCAAAGTGAGGATGGTGGAGTGGTAGGCATTGTAAGGTAATTTAAGTATTAATGATTAGGATTGATAACTTTACAATTACTATTAATGTATTACTATTTTTAAGAACAATACGATTTATTGGCCACGAAGGCTTACTGTATTGTTAAATAAAATGAAATGAAATGAAATGAAATACTAAGTCGATCTAGCGATATCCGTCCGTCGTCCATAGGCCAGATTTTTTGATTTCCTTTAAATTTTGCACAGATTTATACATAGCTCCCATATTACCAGAGGCCAAAATTTTCATTTCAATTTACTTGAAATTTTGCACTGGGAGTAGTATTAACAATTTTGCAGTGTGTGCCAAATTTAGTTCAAATTTGGGGAAATGTGGTAGAAAATTTCATAGTTACACCCAAGGGGATTTTACACCAAATCCAATTTATTTTACACAGAGAAAAAATTAACATTCTATCAAACAGACTTTCCACGGATTCGGATACGATTTAGATAAGACCCCGGCCTGTACTAAATGTCGTTCGATGTGGCCAAATATTGTCACAAACCACACAATTGACCACCTATATTTTGACGAAATATAGCCAATATCCGTGTAAAATAGTCATTGCTAAGTAGCAAAAATTGTAAAAACTCATCAAATTGTCCTATACCATTCATGTATATTGCCCGATAACTCATAACTTCAGATTTGTGCAATAACTTTTTGGTTCTAACTTTATATTTTCCATATTGTTTCTAAAATATGTTTTTGGTTCCAGGACGTTAGCTAATTGCTCAGAAAAAGTGAAAAACAAGTACAAACGGCCCTAAGTTCGGCCAGGACGAATCTTATGTACACTCCACCATTGATTGCGTTGAAACTTCTACTAAAGACGGTCCATCCACAATTAAATTACTTTGGTTGCGGCGGGCAGCAAGGTATCTTAAAACATCTTACCATAATCTTCTAAATTGTAAGTTAGTCCATGCGGGATATATAGTAGACAAAAGAAATGTCGATTAAATACGTATTCAGTTCTTGACCGGTATATATAGGGAAGAGAACTATTGTGCGGTAATTATGGGGGCTATATACAATTATGAACACGAGTCTACCAAAAATGGCAGATTTTGCAAAACATTCCTCAGCAACTATGAAATAATTCATAAATTTTCTATCGAAATAAAATTTTGACAAAATTTTCTATAGAAATAAAATTTTGACAACATTTTCTATAGAAATATAAAATTTTCTATTGCAATAAAATTTTGATAGATTTTTTTTGGCTCGAGTGGGAATCGTGATTTTTCTGTGATTGGGGATTTGGGGGCTATAGAATATAGATCGATACGGACCAATTTTAGCATGGTTGTTATCCGCCATATACTAGCAAAATGTACCAAATTTCAACCGGATCGGATGAATTTTGCTCCTTTAAGAGGCGCCGGAGGTTAAATCTGGGGATCGGTTTATATGGGGGCTATATATAATCATCAACCGATATGGACCAATTTTTGCATGGTTGTTAGACACCATATACCAACATCATGTACTAAATTTCAGCCGGATCGGACGAAATTTGATTCACTTTGAGGTCAAATCTTGGGATCGGTTTATATGGGGGCTATATATAATTATGGACCGATGTGAACCAATTTCTGCATGGTTGTTAGAGACCATATACAAACACCATGTACTAAATTTCAGCCGGATCGGATGAAATTTGCTTCTCTTTGAGGCTCCGCAAGCCAAATCTGGGGATCGGTTTATATGGGGGCTATATATAATTATAGGCCGATGTGGACCAATTTTTGCATGGTTGTTAGAGACCATATACCAACACCATGTACCAAATTTCAGCCGGATCAGATGAAATTTGCTTCTCTTTGAGGCTACGCAAGTCAAATCTGGGGATCGGTTTATATGGGGGCTATATATAATTATGGACCGATGTGGACCAATTTTTGCATGGTTGTTAGAGACTATATACCAACACCATGTACTAAATTTCAGCCAGATCGGATGAAATTTGCTTCTCTTTGAGGCTCCGCAAGCCAAATCTGGGGATCGGTTTATATGGGGGCTATATATAATTATGGAGCGATGTGGACCAATTTTTTACTAACACCATGTACCAAATTTCAAGCGGATCGGATGAATATATGGGTGCTATACGTAAAAGTGGTCCGATATGGCCCGATATGCGAAGTTTCAAGTCGATAGCTTGTTTCGTTCGGAAGTTAGCGTGATTTCAACAGACGGGCGGACATGCTTAGATCGACTCAGAATATCACCACGACCCAGATATATACACTTTATGGGGTCTTATAGCAATATTTCGATGTGTTACAAACGGAATGACAAAGTTAATATACCCCCCATCCTATGGTGGAGGGTATAAAAAATGGAAAGAGAATGTTCAGTTTTAATAATAATTAATAATTTCCAGTTTTTTTTTTTTGCAGTTTTAATTTAATTTTGGGAAATTTGAAATTTATGTTAGTATTCCTTTAATTTCATCGTACACAAGTTTTTCATGTAAATATCCAATATTTCCACTTATAATGTACGAGTATTTCGTCCTGTCATTGCCATTCATTGCTGGTTTCTAATAACATTGGACCCATTAATATGTCAAAATGTTGTGCACGTGACATGAGTTACGAAACTGATAGCGGGTAGAACAATCGTCATGTTATCCAAATACAAACTCTAAAAGTGCATATATTTTGAGAGTTGATTTTAAAATTAGCTAAGTCAAAATTTTATGTATTGTATTTGAATGCTGACATAACCTTTAAATGTATGGAAGACGGGGTGGATCAAGTTGAGCGATTTCACTGCATAACAGTGGTAAATACGGCTGAATGCGAATGGGACAGATTCACATTGCCAAACATGAGCATCGCTAGACATTTCAAAAATTCAAATTTTTATTCTAAAAAAAAAAAAATTGTCAAAATATTATTTCTATAGAAAATTTTTGTCAAAATTTTATTTCTATAGAAAATATTCACAAAATTTCATTTCCATGGAATGAATTTTATTTTCTGCAGAATTTTTTTCTCAAAATTTTGTCAAAATTTAATTTCTATAGAAATTTTCTCAAAACTTTATTACTATACAAAATTTTCTCAAACTTTCATTTATATAGAAAATTTTGTCGACATTTTATTTCCACAGAAAATTGTGTTAAATTTTTATACCTTGCGCCACACTGTGGAACAGGGCCAGTAATCTGAAGCTATATGCTCCTAAAAGTTGCTTGACCTTTACACAAAATGCAGGACACTCACACAAGAGGAGTTTAATTGATTCCTTTTCCTCCGCATCATGACAGCTCATACAATAGTCATTATACTTCGCGCCAATAATTTTTGCAAAATCACCTATCAGCAGATATCAGAAGTGATACCTGACGTCTCGAAAACATTAGCATATCTAGTGTGCGGTTTAAGTTGAAATGGGGCCATATTTGCTTGGTGTCGTTACAACCCTTGCAATTCTCCCATCGAACATTTGCCATCATAACAGCCTTCTCACGCAGCATGAGCTTGCAGGTAGCTAGGGGCATACCAACAAATTCCAGTTCCCCTGGAATATGTAAGGTAGTCCCTAGCCTTGCCAACTCATCCGCTTCGCAGTTCCCCGGTATGTTCCTATGGTCAGGCACCCATATTAGGTGAATATTGTACTGCTCAGCCATCTCATTGAGAGATTTGCGGCAGTCGATGGCCGTTTTCGAGTTGAGGAACACAGAGTCCAAGGATTTTATTGCAGGTTGACTGTCTGAGTATATATTAATGCCCACATTTTTTGGAACATTACTTCTCAGCCAATTCGCCACCTCTCTTATTACTAATATTTCAGCCTGAAAAACACTACAGTGATTAGGTAATATTTTCGCTATTCGAAGTTCCAGATCATTAGAATATACTCCGAAACCCAATTGTGCATCCAATTTGGAGCCATCAGTGTAGAAATATATATTCTTTATTCCCCGGGGTCTGTGTGCACCACGCCTCACTGTTGGGGATTAGAGTCTCAAACTTTTTGTCGAAAAGAGGACTCGCGAAAGTGTAATCCACTACGTTAGGCACATCTGGCATTATTTTGAGGACCGAACTGTGACCGTAACTTTTTTCCGACCACAGCGATAGCTCGTGCAACCGCACAGCCGTTGTTGCAGCTGACTGTTTGACCAAAATGTCTAAAGGCAATAGATGCAGCATGACATTAAGGGAATTTGTTCCTGTCTTGCTGAATGCGCCTGAGATACACAAGCACACCATACGCTGAACTTTGTCAAAACTTGTCGGCTGGTGAAGTGCCAGCCACCGCATGGACTAACTTAAAATTTTGATGATGATGTTATGTAGTTTTAAGAATCCTTGCCATCGGCCGCAACTTAAGTATTTTAATTGTGGATGACCGTCTTTAGTAGAAGTTTCTACGCAATCCATGGTGGAGGGTACATAAGATTCGGCCTGGCCGAACTTACGGCCGTATATAATTGTTATATAGTAGATTTTCACAAAATTTCATTTACATGGAAAATTTTATTTTCTATAGATTTTTTTTCAAAATTTTGTCAAAATTTGATTTCTATAGAAATTTTTCTCAAAACTTTATTTCTATACAAAATTTTCTCAAACTTTCATTTCTATAGAAAATTTTGTCAAAATTTTATTTCTAAAGAAAAATTTGTCAAATTTTAATTTTTCTATAGAATTTTTTTTTTTCAAAATTTTGTCAAAATTTAATTTCTATAGAAAATTTTGTCGAAATTTTATTTCTAAAGAAAATTGTGTTAAAGTTTTAATTCGAAAGAAAATTTTGTCAAATTTTTATTTCTAAAAAAAAAATGTCAAATTTTTATTTCTAAAAAAAATTTTGTCAAATTTTTATTTCCAAAGAAAATTTTGTCAAATTTTAATTTTTCTATAGATTTTTTTTTTAAATTTGTCAAAATTTAATTTCTATAGAATTTTTTTCTCAAAACTTTATTTCTATGCGAAATTTTCTCAAACTTTCATTTCTATAGACAATTTTATCGAAATTTCTACAGAAAATTGTGTTAAATTTTTATTTCTAAAGAAAATTTTGTCAAATTTTTATTTCTAAACAAAATTTTGCCAAAATTTTTGCGTCTGTATTAAATCTTACTTACTTCGACTTAGCCTAATATGAAGTCATGGCATCGATGTCTACATTGCATGTCACACGATGACATTTTCCAAATGATCTTCTGTGCTGGATACCAAGAATGAGTTGTTGTCATGTCTTAGTAGGAGGTATTGCCACTCAAGTATGCTGTTGTTAGTTAATCTGGATATCAAATTCACTACTGATGGAAATTAATGCAGTACAGTGGCAAATGATGTCTTGAGGTCAAATGCTCTTATTCATACGTTTGGCCTTATGTGTATTGGTATCTGTTGCGAGGGTTGCTTTTAATATTTCGGGATTGGAGAACAAAAACAAATATTAATCATCGCAAATTGTTTTATTGTTTTTTAAAATCAACTGCTTTTTCAGGTGGCTCCTAGCACCACGGTGGGTATCTGGCACCAAAGCTTCTGTAAGCGGTTTCACCACAATGTAGAACTCGGATTTAAAATGGAGGTCCCTTGTCATTGAGCTAAACATAGAATAGGGAACCATTCAGCACATCTCTGGTTCACAAGGGACTGAAGAGTCTAAGTGACTACACAGAAAAAAATGTTATGAAATAAGTCACTCGGCGTCAAGTTAGGACTAAACGGTAGATGTCCAGTCAAATCGATGTTTTGAGTGCTCAAAAACACAGTTGTTTGAGTCGTTGTGTGAGAGATCACTTTGCCGTGTCGTGAGAGTGAGTCCTCATTTCTCACAAGGTTAGGTTGTAGGGGATGACCACTTAGTCCTGGGGTGGTCTCCTTCAAAGTCGCTCAAGAATTTCCATTTATCCGTCTTCTTTAAAGTTGGTTAAAACATCCTACCAGAGGCCCTAAGCTAAAGGATGATGCTGGACACTGGCACAGGAAGTAGTACGAGTCTTCCGTAACTTCAGACACCATCTAAAAATGTCATCATCTTTAAAGCCTGTTCTCACCATCAAAATTTCGCAATTCCTATGGGTCTTTTCATCCGATATCAACTTGATTTGCTCGCAACATTCCGAAGAGACCCAACGTTTTTGTTATAGTTCATCATATTTGACATTAATCCGGTAAATGTATGAAGACAGCGGATGAAAAATGTTCGCAAGCACATTATTCGTTCCAAGAGCGCTATCCTTTTTCAGTACATCTGCTTCTTCATTCCCCATTATGCCACCTTGCCCATGTACTGTACCTAGCACAGAGCTCCATTATGGTGTTCAGTGAGAACCCTACACCCAGAGAAGGAATATGATAACCTCAACCATGTTTCAAGAGCAAAATATTATTTTGTCAAGGTTTACGATAGAGCTGTCAGTTGGCACACTATTGCAACACGAGGATTTACCAATCCCGAAATATAAAAGGCAACCCTCGTACGTCAGTGTATTGGAAATACCGGAGGATATTGAAGGTAAATTTCAAATGGCACTTGTTGACAAATGTTTGTCTCATTTATTTGAACATTTCATGAATATTAAGGAAAGCTTCCGTTTCCGCTATCTAAGGTAAAGAAACAAGTTGGTAGCTACACACAAAAATTTTTTTTTTGATTTCAATCACGAAAATCGCGGATTCAATCATTTTTTTAATTGAAATGTCTTCAATCACGAAAATGATAGTATCAATCACCCATTTTGATTGAAAACCAACACGATTTTCAATTAAAAATTTAATTGACTTTTGTAACGGAATCAATTAATTGTGTGATTGAATCAATTAAAAACGTGATTGATTTTTAACATAAAATTCAATCACAGTTTTAATTGAATCAATTAAAATTTTAATTAATTTCGCGACAAAAATTAATCAACTATTTGATTCATTCAATTAAATAATTAATTGAAATTGGCTATAAATTTCAATCAAAAAATTTATATATTGCGCCCCCAAAATCGTATTTAGTTTTATTTGAAATAAAAGAAAATATGTGTTTCTTATAAAACATATTTAATATTCTATTATTTTTTGTGTTATGCAATAGACAAATAAATTTGGTTCTTGTCATTTGTGTTTTGTTCTAACATAACTTACACATACAATTACTATCAATACCAACAATAGGGTGAAAAAATAGACTATATAAATCATTATCTTCCTTATCATAATAACCATGTCAGCATGTTCCTTCTAATATGTAAATGAGCCTAGATTTCCAATAAATCAGCAACCTGTAAGCTAAATTAGTTTTTCTGAAAGTAAACAGAATAATTCGAATTTAATTTTGTTCAATTAAAAGTTATTTTTGCTAAAACTTACCTGCATAGAATATCAAGTTAAATTCTTAGTTCCAGGTTGCAGATTTATAATCTTCTTTTGCAGTTGTAGTCTTCTAGCATAAAAAGGTGTATTAAGGAGCTCGGTAATTTAATTTTAGTACAATTCATTTCCAAAATTTCCACACACTGAAATCGTCTATTAAAACTTGAACCAATCAAAGACAAAAATAATGGCAAAACAATGAAATATTTGGTATTATGTTTATGATACTTTGCAAATTCTGGAAATAGAAAAAATATAAATAGAAAATACATATTTTTATTATTTTCGGATATTTTTCATATTTTTAAATTCAAAAGAAAGAACTTTTTTACCATTACATAATTCAGCTCATTAGTTTATATATCAGATATACTGCTATCTACTTGGGTTCAAACTGAAAAAGGCAGGTAAAACAAAAATTCAATCTAATGCCAACGCTACTTCGCAACTTTAAGACCCATACCAACAAACCCACACCGCTCTTGGTTTTAAGAAAACTAGGAGTGAAAAAAATTATAATTTTAAAAGATCAATATGGTACCCACCTTTTGATTGCAAACATATTCTTATAGTCTTATATATTTGATAAAAGGATGCAGTTGATTGATTGACCAATTTCACGAAATAAAATTGCTCACTAAAATAAATGAATAAAAAATATTTTACTTTGTTTAATGTAAACAGGCTTCAATAGAAAACGGAATTCACATTTCACAATGTCTTACCTTCAATAAACGTAGATTGTTTTCCATTTTTCAATACCACAAAACACAAACACAGGTAATTTCTAATGCGTTCTGTCATATATTTTTTCAAACGTTTCCACGTGGCCATTTGTTGTTGCACACTTTATTTATTTCAACCCTTTGCTATGATTTGTTGTTGCGTTCAAAATATGTGTGCACACATTTTGAATGCAGCAGACAGAATGTCGCCAATCATGTTTTTCAATTTACGCGAAAAACAAAAACCCAACCGTTCATTACGAGTTACTTCCACAGACTGATCTCTCCATCATACATTTTTTTATAAATACCCATTCTCTTGTTCTCTTTTCGCTCTTTCCATTGCTCAAAATTATTCAATTTCAATCACAAAGGTGATTGGATCAATCACATGTGTAATTGGAAACGGAAAAATTTCAATCACGTTTGTAATTGAAAATTATTTCCGAATTGATTAACAAATTGATTGAATCAATTAATATTTTAATTGAAAACGTAACAAATATCAATCATTTTTTTAATTGGTTTTTATTCGGATTTGATTAAATAATTAATTGAATCAATTAACATATTAATTGAATCCGTTTCCAAATTCAGTTAAATGTTTAATTGAAAAAATGTTGGTGATAATTTTTTGTGTGTAGTGTTTATCAAGGCAATGTCAGGTAATGTATAAATGGTTCTACGATTATTAGGCAATTATCGCTTTTTTCGTTAATTTTATTTATATAAAATCATTTATATAAAATCACTCACTATATAATTGAGCCAAGGTGCTGAGTACTGTTGGAATGCCCATGATCTGCGGCCAACATGCTTCAATGCTGCCTTTAGCACATAAGTGATTTCAAGGATAAATTGAAGAATCTGTTCAAAAACTCAACTTTCAGTGCTCTCAGATGCCTCAGCATTAGCATAAAAATTCCGTTTGAGAAAATTTTGTCAAAATTTTATTTTTATAGAAAATGTTTTCAAAATTCTCTTCCTATAGAAAATTTTGTCAAATTTTATTTCTTTAGAAAATTTTATTAAAATTTTATTTTTATAGAAACTTTTGTCAAAAATTTATTTCTATAGAAAATTTTGTCAAAATTTTATTTCTATAGAAAATTTTATCAATATTTTATTTCTGAAGAAAATTTTGTCAAAATTTTATTTCTATAGAAAATTTTGTCAAAATTTTATTTCCATAGAAAATTTTGTCAAAATTTTATTTCCACAGAAAATTTTGTCACAATTTATTTGTATAGAAATTTTTTTTTAAATGTTATTCCTATACAAGATTTTATCAAAATTTTATTTATATAGAAAATTTTATTTCTGAAGAAAATTTTGTCAAAATTTTATTTCCATAGAAAATTTTGTCAAAATTTTATTTCCACAGAAAATTTTGTCAAAATTTATTTGTATAGAAAATTTTTTTAAAATGTTATTCCTATACAAGATTTTATCAAAATTTTATTTATATAGAAAATTTTATCAAAATTTTATTTCTGAAGAAAATTTTGTCAAAATTTTATTTCTATAGAAAATTTTATCAAATTTCTGTAAAACATTTATCAATTTTTTTTTTTATTTTTATTTTTATAGAAATTTTGGTCAAAATTTTATTTTTATAGAAAAATTTGTCAAAATTTTATTTTTATAGAAAATTTTGTCAAATTTTATTTTTTTTAGAAAATTTTATCAAAATTTTATTTTTATGGAAATTTTTGTCAAAATTTCATTTCTATAGAAACTTTTGTCAAAATTTTATTTTTATAAAAACTTTTGTCAAAAGTTTATTTCGATAGAAACTTTTGTCAAAATTTCAGTTCTATCGAAAATTTTGTCAAAATTTTATTTCTATAGAAAATTTTGTCAAAATTTTATTTCCATAGAAAATTTTGTCAAAATTTTATTTCCATAGAAAATTTTGTCAAAATTTTATTTCCATAGAAAATTTTGTCAACATTTTATTTCCATTAAAAATTTTGTCAAAATTTTATTTCCATAGAAAATTTTGTCAACATTTTATTTCCATTGAAAATTTTGTTAAAATTTTATTTTCACAGAAAATTTTGTCAAAATTTTAATTTTATAGAAAATTTGACAAATTTTTCATTCGTTTTGTTTTGTTATTATTGGTTTTGTTCTTTAAGCATTGTTGTTGTTTTTGGATTTCAGCTTAAAACCATGCATTGACTAAACTACAAGTGTACCTTAATCAACAGAGGAAAAGAATGTTTGTCAAATTTATTTGGGCATAGGAAAAGAGATATGTTTGTACGAATTTATTTCGGCATAAGCCGGCTTTCATGCAAAACCTTTTTTCGGAAGGTTCAAGTGTGGTTCATTGTTGGGTTTAATGAACTGCCTGAATTTTTGATAATTAGTTGATAGTTTTGCTGCCAGCAGAGGATGCTGATGAGGAATGTGGTAATTCCGAAGCGTGCGCCCATCCAACCATCTTGCAGTCTATAGGGCTTTGCCCAATTAAATTTGACAAACATTCTTTTCCTCTGTTGGTTAAGCTACACTTGTAGTTTAGTCAATGCATGGTTTTAAAACAACAACAACAAAATTTTATTTTTATAGAAAATTTTGTCAAAATTTTATTTTTATAGAAAATTTTGTCAAAAGTTATTTTTATAGAAAATTTTCTCAAAATTTTATTTCAATAGAAACTTTTTTCAAAATTTTATTTCTATAGAAACTTTTGACAAAAATTCATTTTTATAGAAAATTTTCCCAAAATTTTATGTCTATAGAAAATTTTCTCAAAATTTTACTAAAGGCCGTGGAAAGGTTCATTCGCCCGAACCGAAACATGTACAGTCCAGGCGTGTATAGATTGGTATCTGGCGTTTTCTTTTCAATGGCTCTATTAACCATGTTCCTTAATCTATATCTGTCCATAAAGCTCGAAAAATAATTGTATAATTAGATAAAAATTTTATTTCTATAGAATATTTTGTCAAATTCCCAGCAAAAACTCTCATTACCCAGTAATCTTGTAGGTAAGCTTATTTAAAAATTAATAACCACTTATTAATTGGCATGGCTCCGAATGACATTTATATACGCATGTCCTAGTAGGAAAGTACTTCTCCCCAGGCATACTTTCGGCCATGAAATAAGTAGTGTTTTTAAAGCATATAATCACCTAATATGTAATCACTTCCTAGATACAACAAAGCTTGCAAAATAACCACTTATTCAGGCAACCAAATCTCGAAAATATTGATTTCCATCGCCGATTACAATGGATCAAAATGTGGCGAGTAATACTGTAATAGGAGCACTACTTGAATAGAAACGAATATTGTATAAATAAAAAAAATCTAATAAATCATCTAAATAAGATTACACGCAAATTAATTTCACACTTAAAATAGAAATAAATGTAGGTTGTTTAAGAGAGTTGGATTCGTGAATTACGTTATAATATATCCAATAGCCAATTCAGATTAGTTTCGAAATCTACTAAAAGTGGATTTTAAGCCCCTTTTTTATAAGGCAAATGGCATTTGAAATCTAGTTTAAGTGCATTTTGGAAGTGTAATGTGAATGAGGTATAAGAAAGCAATTATTTAAAACAATATGATTATGTCATTTATTCAAAACACAATTATTATGAATTATTTTTGATAAAAATTTCTTAACGGAAAAATCATCAGCATTAACGTAACATTACATATTCTTTTTGATTTTTTAAGTAAATGCTCTATTATGTGAATTTTATTATGCCTAATTATGCCTAATGGTACCATCATTTATTCTATTTTATTAAGTCATTAACAGCCAACTGCCTAAAAATTTGAAAATAACAATTCAGAAATTACCGAGAAGTATTTATTTTTGTCATTACAAGTTAGTCATTATAACTCACCGCAATGTAATGCAACGTGTAATGACAGCTTTACTCCTGGTAATGCCAATTGTAATGAGATGTGGTTACCTAGTTTTTGCTGGGTTTTTATTCCTATAGACAATTTTATCAAATTTTTATTCCCAAAGACAATTTTGTCAAAATTTTATTCCTATAGAAAATTTTGTAAAAATTTTATTCCTATACAAAATTTTGTCAAAATTCTATTTTTAGGTATAGAGGAATATTTTGCAAAATCTACCAAAACATCAAGAATATTCTACCAATCTACCAAACAGTAAAAAAACTACCATTTTGAGTAGAATTCTACCAACTGTGACAACCATGCCCCTATAAACTGTCTGTCCCTATAAACTGTCGGTAAAAAAATCTCGCGCATCTCCACGATAGAACCAATTTCCTCAAGTCGCTTGTCGACATCATTGGGTGTAGATTAGATGTGGGCACGTGACACGAAATTGTCGTGACTCACGAAAATTTTCGTGATGCGTGCGTGAGTGGTGAGTCACGCTCATGGCAACAGCGTGAGAGTGCGTGAGCGTGATTAACAAACCAAAATGTCGTGCGTGAGCGTGAGTCACGAAAATAAGATCTTCGTGAGTGTGCGTGAGTAACGAATTACACTGACGAAAATATTCCTGCTCACCAACATAAAACGCTTAAGAGTTAAATTCAATTACAACTAATTTTAGTGACACCTGAGATGTTAAGAGTTTAATAACACTCTCGATTTTAATAATGCTCATGTGTTTTCAGACACTTCGGTCAGGTAAATGAATCATAAAATTATTCGTGAGTCACGATATTTTTCGTGAGTCACGGTATTTTTCGTGAGTCAAGACGTTTTCGTGCGTAAGTGTGCGTGAGTACAAATTTTCTTTTCGTGAGTGTGCGTGAGTCCTACCAAAAAATATCGTGCGTGAGTGTGCGTGAGTATAATTTTTCAGTCGTGAGTGCGCGTGAGCGTGAGTAAACTATTACTCACGTGCACGCCTCTAGTGTAGATAAAGAAACCTTGTTGACTACATAAAAGGTAATTGGCTGGTCAGTGGTAAAGTATGCAGCACCAGTGTGGGCACCTCAAACAAGCGACACGCAGTGGAATACTATTCGGATCTGTAATATCGCTAACCTTAGAACTACGTCTCCGCAGAACATTCCTGGATCAGTTTTATGTGGAGACCAAAGCAGTATCTCGTGGGTTGTTATCGCAGTAACCATCCAAATTACCATCATGTGGATAGGTAACCACTCCAACCAGGAATGTAATGGTTCATATTCACTTTCTACAGCGCGAGATCCAGTATAGTTTTGACCCAACTAAGATCTGGCAAGTGCAGTCACCTCATTAATTGATAAAAGCGAAGCTGACGTGTGTCTCATCTGCAACCAAAGGCGTCTTGTCTTTCACACAAAAAAAAAACTCATTTGAGTTGATACCACTTCATGCCATCTACTCTGTATAGGAATACGAATTTTCCATCCAATGATGATAATTCAAAATTAAATTTAGTTTCGATTTCTATATACCTCTGCAACAAAAATATCTCCTTCCATATGACACCCACCTTTGCTAACAAAAATACATTTGGAAATTTTCCCTACGACAATTATGGTTTTACAAAGGTCGTGGAAAATTTAGGGAGTCACGTACAATCCAGGTATTATCTGAAGCGTCACAAGAACTCGAATTAATGTATTCTCAAAGAATTCCATTTTTTTCCTTGCATGACAGAGAGAAAACAACCTCGCAATAATTGGCATGTGTTTTATCACAATGGTGATACAAATCATCAGACCACAGAAGGGCGGGAGAGGGGATGTAATAGTGTGATTGTGGTTAAAAAGGAACGTTCGACAAGGATACACGAGAAGAAGAGACCATGGAATGAATGTGTTCAACACCTCCGAGTGAGTTTTCAAATTTCTTTGTAAAAGAAATTAAATGAACTGTGGCTTAACGCTATCACAATTCAGTGGCAACAGTGCTATGGAATTATTCTAGTACGAAATGAAATTGGCACTGAGTTGGAGAGGAGAGAAACTCATATAACCTACACAAAGGATTTGAAATTTTGACCTTTGATTTATAAAATTTCCTACGATAAAAAAAATCAAATCAAATAAATCAAAAATTGATATGAAAGTGGATACCATCAAAATTAACCCCAAAACTCAAATGTAACAGGGCCCCAAATGTGAGGTAAGGCTTCAAGCGCCATTAAAATTCATTATGAAGCGTCGCCCCATATTTCTGGGCCTCTTTCATTTCGGGTTTTGGGGCTCATTTTCTTGGGTTCCAATTTCATACCACCAAAGCTTCATAAGGAATATGACGGTACGAAATTGAGACCGTAGAATATAGACCGCTCTCCCGAGTTTACTTCTTGGGCTTCAGCAAACCATATTTTCTATTCGATTTGCTTGAAATTGGAAATCTAGATGTATTTTAGGACCACAAATAAGTGTGTCGCAAGTGATGTATAGCGGTCCATGTTTTGGCCCGATCTCCTGATTTGACTTCATGGGCTTCTACAAACGGCAATTTTTATCCGATTTACCTGAAATTGAAAATCTAGAGCTATTTTGAATCCATAACAAGTATAAACGGCCGTAAGTTCGGCCAGGCCGAATCTGTACCCTCCACCATGGATTGCGTAGAAACTTCTACCAAAGACTGTCATTCACAATCGAATTACTTGGGTTGTGGTATCTTAAATCGTTTTCTAAATTGTGAGTTAGTCCATACGTGGTATATATTAGACAAAAAAGTTATGTGTAGGTAAGTCTACAAATAATTACGAATCGATATGGACTTTTGCACGGTACGTAGGGAGCCAGAATTGAAATATGGGGGTCGCTTATATGGGGGCTACATACAATTATTGATAAGGACTAATTTTTGTGTAATTGGGGATCGATTTATCTGAGGGCTATATATAACTATAGACCGATATGGACCTAGTTAGGCATGGTTGTGAACGGCCATATACTAGCACAATGTACCAAATTTCAACTGACTCCACGTACAAAATTTCAACCAGATCAGATGAATTTTGCTTCTCCAAAAGGCACCAGAGGTAAAATCTGGGGATCGGTTTATATGGGTGCTATATATAATTATGGACTGATATGAACCAATTCCCGCATGGTTGTTGGATACCATATACTAACGTCACGTACCATTTCAACCGAATCGGATGAATTTTGCTCTTCGAAGGGGCTCCGGACGTCAAATTTGGGGATCGGTTTATATGGGGGCTATATATAATTAAGGACCGATTTCGACCAATTTTTGCATGACCACTAGAGACCGTATACTTACACCATGTACCAAATTTCAGATGGATCGGATGAAATTTGCTTCTCTTAGAGGCTCCGCAAGCCAAATCGGGGGATCGGTTTAAATGGGGGCTATATATAATTATGGACCGATGCGGACCAATTTTTGCATGTTTGTTAGAGACCATATACTAACACCATGTACCAAATTTTAGCCAGATCGGATGAAATTTGCTTCTCTTAGTGGGTCTGCAAGCCAAATTTGGGGGTCCGTTTATATGGGGGCTATACGTAAAAGTGGACCGATATGGCCCATGTGCAATACCATCCGACCTACACCAATAACAACTACTTGTGCCAAGTTTCAAGCCGATAGCTTGTTTCGTTCGGAAGTTAGCGTGATTTCAACAGACGGACGTACGGACGGACCGACATGCTCAGATCGACTCAGAATTTCACTACGACCCAGAATATATATACTTTATGGGGTCTTAGAGCAATATTTCGATGTGTTACAAACGGAATGACAAAGTTAATATACCCCCATCCTATGGTGGAGGGTATAAAAAAGGTGTGGCGAATAAGGTGTGTATCCGTCCAGGGTTTAGTTTAGCCTCCGTCTAGTCCTATCTCCCGATTTGAATTCTGGAGCTTCTCAACATCCGAACTTTTATACGATCTGCCTGAAATTCAAAATCTAGAGGTATTTTGGGTTAATAAATAACTCTGCCGAATATGGTGTGTATGGGTTCACGGTTTGGTATAGTTCCCATATAGCCCGATCTCCCGATTTGACTTCTTTGGTTAAAGACACCGCAATTTTTACCTCTTAAGTGTGTAGACATTCCAATTTTTATGAGATTTGCCTGAAATTCCAAATCAAAAGGTATTTTGGGTCCACACATAAGTAAGCCGAATATGGGGCGTATCGCTCGATTTTGACACACCCCCCATAGAGACCGATCTCCCGATTTGACTTCAAGACACCACAATTTTTATCCAATTTGCCGGAAATTAAAAATTTAGAGGAATATTCGGTCCGTAAATAGCTGTAGCGACTTTGGTGTCGATTGGTCCATGATTTGGTATAGCTCCCATGTGTAAAGTCTCTCGATATCCATGTTGGTATATATGTATGCTTGGTAAAGTATCTGTCATCAAATCCACCTGAAATTCTATATATGGATTTTCAAGTAACCTGACGAAGAGTTTTCTACAGAAACAATTATATTTTTTGATTTATGGTGGTGGGTATTTAAGATTCGGCCCGGCCGAACTTACGTCCGTATATACTTGTTTGTTATCAGCTAGGCTTCGTTTTCACACGGTCTTTTAAATCAAAATTTTAAATGAGCCCTAATTTTAGTTTGAGGTCGATTTTCACAATTCAATTAAATTTTGTTGGGGCTCATATTCATTATGAAGCTTTGGCGGTATGAAAATAGGCCCCAAAATTTTGATAAAATTTTCAATAGAAATCAAATTTTGACAAAATTTTCTATAGAAATAAAATTTTGACAACATTTTCTGTAGATATAGAATTTTGACAAAATTTTCTATAGAAATAAAATTTTGGCAAAATTTTCTACGGAAATTATATTTTGGCAAAATTTTCTATAGGATTAACATAATATTTTGGCAACATTTTCTATAGAAATAAAATTTTGGCAACATTTTCTATAGAAATAAAATTTTGGCAAAATTTTCTATAGAAATAAAATTTTGGCAAAATTTTCCATAGAATAAAATTTTCTATAGAACTAATTTTCTATAAAATTAAATTTTGACAAAATTATCTATATAAATAACATTTTGCCAACATTTTCTATAGAAATAACATTTTCACAAAATTTTCTAAAGAAAAAAATTTTTGTGACAAAATTTTTTATAGAAATAAAATATTGCCAATATTTTCTATAGAAATAAAATTTTCACAAAATTTTCCAAAGAAAAAAATTTTGACAAAATTTTTTATAGAATTAAATTCTATAAAATTAAATTTTGACAAAGTTATCTATAGAAAAATATTTTGCCAACATTTTTTAAAGAAAAAAATTTTTGTGATAAAATTTTTTATAGAAATAAAATATTGCCAACATTTTCTATAGAAATAACATTTTCACAAAATTTTCCAAAGTAAAACATTTTGACAAAATTTTCTATAGAAATAAATATTTGACAAAATTTTCTATAGAAATAAAATTTTGACAACATTTTTATAGAAATAAAATATTGTTGCTGTTTTTGATTTCAGCTTAAAACCATGCATTGACTAAACTACAAGTTTAGCTTAACCAACAGAGGAAAATAATGTTTGTCAAATTTATTTGGGCAAAGCCCTATAGACTGCAAGATGGTTTGGATAGACGCACGTTTCGGAAGTACCACATTCCTCATCAGCATCCTCTACTTGAAGCAAAACTATCAACCAATTATCAAAATAAATTCATGCAGTTCAATAAACCCAAGGTGAACCACACACAGAAATCAAAAACAACAACAATGAAATAAAATTTTGACAAAGTTTTCTATAGAAATAAAATTTTGGCAAAATTTTCTATAATAACAAAATTTTCTATAGAAATACAATTTTGCCAAAATTTTCTATAGAAATTAAATTTTGATAAAATTTCTACAAATTTTTCCATAGAAATAACATTTTCACAAAATTTCTAAAGAAAAAAGTTTTGTGACAAAATTTTTTATATTTTATAAAGATTTCGCAAAATTGTCTATAGAAATCAAAATTTGAGCAAAATTTTCTATAGAAATGAAATTTTGGCAAAATTTTGTATAGCAAAAAAAAAAAAAATTGACAAACCAAAAATAAAATATTGGCAAAACAAAATTTTGACAAAATTTTCATAGAAATAAAATTTTGACAAAATTTTCTATAGAAATAAAATTTTGACAAAATTTTCTATAGAAATAAAGTTTTTGCAAAATTTTCTATAGAAATACAATTTTGGCAAAATTTTCTATAGAAATCCAATTTTGGCAAAATTTTCTATAGAATTAATTTTTTTGGCAAAATTTTCTATAGAAATAAAATTTTGGCAACATTTTCTACAGAAATCAAATTTTAGCAAAATTTTCTATTGAAATCAAATTTTGGCAAAATTTTGTATAGAGTTAAATTTTGACAAAATTTTCTATATAAATAATATTTTGTCAACATTTTCTATAAAAATAAAATTTTCTAAAGACAAAAAAATGTTGACAAAATTTTCTATAGAAATAACAAAATTCCCTATAGAAATAACAAAATTCCCTATAGAAATAACAAAATTCCCTATAGAAATAAAATATTGGCAAAATTTTCTATAGAAATAAAATTTTGACAAAATTTTCTATAGAAATAAAATTCTCTATAGAAATAAAATGTTGACAAAATTTTCTATAGAAATAAAGTTTTTGCAAAATTTTCTATAAAAATAAAATTTGGCAAAATTTTCTATTGAAATACAATTTTAGCAAAATTTTCTATAGAATTAATATTTTGGCAAAATTTTCTATTGAAATAAAATTTTGGCAAAATGTTCTATAGAAATCAAATCTTAGCAAAATTTTCTATAAAAATCAAATTTTGGCAAAAATTTCCATAGAGTTAAATGTTGACTACGGAAATAAAGTTTTTGCAAAATCGTCGATAGGAATAAAATTTTGGCAAAATTTTCTATAGAAATACAATTTTGGCACAATTTTCTATAAAAACAAAATTTTGACAAAATGTTCTATAGAAATAAAATTTTGGCAAAATTTTCTATAGAATTAAATTTTGACAAAATTTTCTATAGAAATAAAATTTTGACAAAATTTTCAATAGAAACAAAATTTTGGCAAAATTTTCTATAGAAATCAAATTTTGGCAAAATTTTCTATAGAAATAAAATTTTGTAAATAAAAGTTTGACAAAATGTTCAACAGAAATAAAGATTTTGGAAAATTTTCTATGGAAATAAAATTTAATTTATATAATTAAAATTGTGACAAATTTTTATATAGAATTAAATTTTGAAAAAATGCTCTATAGAAATAACAAAATTCCCTATAAAAATAAAATATTGGAAAAATTTTCTATAGAAATAAAATTTTAGCAAAATTTTCTATAAAAACAAAATTTTGACAAAATTTTCTATAGAAATAAAATGTTGTAAATAAAAGTTTTGACAAAATTTTCTATAGAAAAAAAATTTGACAAAATTTTCTACAGAAATAAAGTTTTTGCAAAATTTTCTATAGAAATAAAATTTTTGGCAAAATTTTCTAAGAAAAAACATTTTTGTGACAAAATTTTTGCAAATTTTTTTATAGAAATAAAGTTTTTGCAAAGCTTTCTATAGAAATCAAATTTTAGCAAAATTTTCTATAGAAATAAAGTTTTCACAACATTTTTTATAGAAAAAACATTTTGACAAAATTTTCTATAGAAATAAAATGTTTACAACATTTTCTATAAAAATAAAATTTTGACAAATTTTTCTATAGAAATTCAATTTTAACAAAATTTTTTATAGAAATAAAATTTTGGTAAAATATTACCCAATAGAAATTCATCTTACTCTTACTGTCTATATTAGAAGGGTTTTCTTTGGAATATCAAATAGTCGTTTTTTTTATTAAATTTCCCATAATTTCACCAATCTACATATTTGACCACTGTAACCAGAAAAAAGCTTCATAACAAAAACCGCTAACAACTTTTATTTGCACAGCACAAAGCTAATTCCAACACACAAATAAGGATAATTCTCCCACTAGCTTATGGCTCATATAGATCCCTATGGTCATGACCATGATATTTCAAAATATTTATTGTTATAGTTTTTCTATCCTAGTTCGCTTTCGGTGTTATCATTTCGTTTTTATTACGTTACTCCATTATTTAGTTGTGGTGCTATTAAAGTGGGTGTTGAGATTTCCTGGAATTGTTGAAGCACATGGATAACCGCCGCTTCAAATAATCTTCTTAAAGTACACCGACACTCTTTCGTATGGTAATTCCGTTAATTTGGTGTGTTGATTGTTGATGTCTTGATGTGGTTAATGCAATTAGACTTAATGGGTTTTGAGGAAAAGTTATTGCCCATGAAAGGAAAATCGTAAAATCAATATTCGAACCTATTTCGATGAATATCTAGGTCGATGTATGGGAGGAGTATGATTTACTTTCCATGAAGATAAATGTAAATGTGATAGGCGTGCATATTTGTTTGTTTTATAACCTCTACTAATTGTAATTAAATATAAATGCATTGCTGTACAAAGTAACAACAAAAATGCAAACTTTACGAGGGCGGTTCGGAAACTTCTTAGCCTATCAATGAAAGAGAATAGTTAGTTTTTCAAAAATATTTTTATTTTTCAATATAATCTCCAGAAACTTCAATGCACTTAGTCCAACGCTTTTCTAGCAATTCTATCCCTTGATTAAAATAATTTTCCTCAAGGTCTCCAAAATAGTGGTTTACAACTGTAATTGCATCTTCATTTGAGGTAAAATGCTTGCCAGCAAGGATTTTTTTAGATTTGGGAACAAGTAAAAGTCACTGGGAGCTAAATCAGGAGAATAAGGTGGGTGGTCAAGCAACTCGTACTTTAATTCGTTGATTTTAGCCATTGTTAAAACACTCTTGTGCGCTGGTGCGTTGTCTTGATGAAAAATTATTTTTTTTTGTTGTAAGCCAGGACGTTTTTCTCGAATTTTTACATTTAATTGATCCAAATTGTTGCAATAGTACTCTGAATTTATTGTTTTACCCTTTTGCAGATAGTCAATAAATAAAATACCTTTGAAGTAACAAAAAACCGTTGCCATAATCTTACCAGCCGATTGAATTTCCTTAGACAATTTTTTTCATAATTTTATTTCTATAGAAATTTTTGTCAAAATTTTATTTCTATAGAAAAATATGGTCAAAATGTTATTTTTATCGAAAATTTTGTCAAAATTTTATTTCTATAGAACATTTTTTTTCATAACTTTATTTCTATAGAAAATTTTGTCATAATTTTATTTTTGTAGAAAATTTTGTCAAAATTTTATTTCTATAGAAAATTTTGACAAAATGTTATGTCTATAGAAATGTTTGTCAAAATATTGTATCTATAGAACATTTTTTGGGAGCCATCGTGGTGCAATGGTTAGCATGCCCGCCTTTCATACACAAGGTCATGGGTTCGATTCCTGCTTCGACCGAACACCAAAAAAAGATTTTCAGCGGTGGATTATCCCACCTCAGTAATGCTGGTGACATTTCTGAGGATTTCAAAACTTCTCTAAGTAGTTTCACTGCATTGTGGAACACCATTCGGACTCGGATATAAAAAGGAGGTCCCTTGTCATTGAGCTTAACATGGAATCGGGCAGCACTCAGTGATAAGAGAGAAGTTCACCAATGTGGTATCACAATGGACTGAATAGTCTAAGTGAGCCTGATACATCGGGCTGCCACCTAACCTAACCTAGAACATTTTTTCAAAATTATATTCCTATAGAAAATTTTGTCATTCTTTAATAATTAATTTAATAAAATTTTGTCATAATTTTATTTCTATAGAAATTTTTTCATAATTTTATTTCTATAGAAAATTTTATTTCTATAGAAATTTTTTTCAAAATTTTATTTCTATAGAAAATTTTTCAAAATATTATTTCTACAGATTTTTTTTTTATTTCTATAGGAATCGAAAATTTTGTCAAATTTTTATTTCTACAGAAAATTTGCTAAAAATATTATTTCTATAGAAAATTCTGTCAAAATTTTACTTCCATAGAAAAATTTGTCAACATTTTATTTCTTTAGAAAATTTTGTCAAAATTTTATTTCTATAGAAATTATTTATATATTTACTAAAATCTTTATTATAATTACAAATTATAATAATTTTATAACATAATAGCATAACAAATATATAACAAAATTTTATTTCTATAGAAATGTTTGTCAAAATGTGGTATCTATAGAAAATTGTTTCAAAATTATATTCCTATAGAAAATGTTGTCATTCTTTGTCTATAAAACATTTTGTCAAAATTTTATTTGTATGAAAAAGTTTGTCAAAATTGTATTTTTATAGAAAATTTTTTCAAAATTATATTTTTTTATAGAAAATTTTGTATTTTTTGTCTATCGAAAATTTTGTCAAAATTTTATTTCTATAGAAAATTTTGTCAAAATTGTATTTCTTTAGAAAATTTTGTCCAAATTTTACTTCTATAGAAATTATTTATTTATTTATTAAAATCTTTACTATAATTACAAATTATAATAAATATATAACAAAAAAGCATAACAAATGTATAACAAAATTTTATTTCTATAGAAATTTTTATCAAAATTTTATTTGTCAAAATGTGGTATCTATAGAAATTTTTTTCAAAATTATATTCCTGAAGAAAATTTGGTCATTTTTTGTCTATAAAAAAATTTGTTAAAATTTTATTTGTATGGGATATTTTGTCCAAATTTAATTTCTATAGAAAATTTTGTCAAAATTATATTTCTATAGCATATTTTGTCAAAATTTTATTTCTATAGAAAATTTTGTCAAAATTTTATTTCTACAGATTTTTTTTATTTCTATAGGAATCGAAAATTTTGTCAAATTTTTATTTCTACAGAAAATTTGGTAAAAATATTATTTCTATAGAAAATTTTACTTCCATAGAAAAATTTGTCAACATTTTATTTCTTTAGAAAATTTTGTCAAAATTTTACTTCTATAAAAATTATTTATTTATTTATTTATTAAAATCTTTACTATAATAACAAATTATAATAAATATATAACAACAATGCATAACAAATATATAACAAAATTTTATTTCTATAGAAATTTTTGTCAAAATTTTATTTGTCACAATGTGGTATCTATAGAAATTTTTTTTTAAATTATATACCTATAGAAAATGTTGTCATTCTTTGTCTATAAAAAATTTTGTCAAAATTTTATTTGTATGAAAAAGTTTGTCAAAATTTTACTTCTATAGAAAATTTTTTCATAATTATATTTTTATAGAAAATTTTGTATTTTTATACCCTGCGCCACACTGTGGAACAGGGTATTATAAGTTAGTGCATATGTTTGTAACACCCAGAAGGAGACGAGATAGACACATGGTGTCTTTGGCAATAATGCTCAGGGTGGGTCCCTGAGTCGATATAACCATGTCCGTCTGTCCGTCCGTCTGTCTGTCTGTGAACACATTTTTGTGATCAAAGTCTAGGTCGCAATTTAAGTCCAATCGCCTTCAAATTTGGCACATGTTCCTAATTTGGGTCAGAATATAACCCTATTGATTTTGGAAGAAATCGGTTCAGATTTAGATATAGCTCCCATATATATATATATCTTTCGCCCGATATGGACTTATATGGCCCCAGAAGCCAGATTTTTGGCCGAATTTGGTTGAAATTTTGAACTAGGAGTACAATTAGTAGTATAGTCAAGTGTGCAAAATTTGATTGTAATCGGTTCAGAGTTAGATATAGCTCCCATATATATTTCGTCCGATATGGACTAACATGGTCCTAAACGCCAGAGTTTTGGCCAATTTGGTTGACATTTTGCACAGGGAGTAGATTTAGCATTGTAGCTATGCGTGCCAAATTTGGTTGAAATCGATTCAGATTTAGATTTAGCTCCAATATATATCTTTCGCCCGATATGCACTTATATGGACCCAGAAGCCAGAGTTTTATCCCGATTAGCTTGAAATTTTGCTCAAAGAGTACAATTAGTAATATAGTCATGTGTGCCAAATTTGATTGAAATCGGTTCAGATTTACATATAGCTCCCATATATATGTTTTTCTGATTTCGACAAAAATGGTCAAAATACCAACATTTTCCTTGTTAAATCGCCAGTGCTTAGTCGAAAGGTTGTAAAAATGACTCTAATTTTAAATAAATCATAAATAAACTTTTGCGAAGTTTCCTTAAAATTGCTTCAGATTTTAATGTTTCTCATATTTTTATACCCTTCACCACTACTGTGGTACAGGGAATAATAAGTTTGTGCATTTGTATGTAACGCCAAGAAGGAGTAAACATAGACCAACCTTTTAGTATACAGATCGGCTTAGAATTAAATTCTGAGTCGATATAGCGATGTCCGTCTGTCTGTCTGTCCGTCTGCCTGTCCGTCTGTCCGTCTGTCTGTCTGTTGATATATTTTTGTGTGCAAAGTAGAGCTCGCAGTTTTAGTCCGATTGTCCTAAAATTTGGTATAGGGTCCTGTTTCGGCTCAAAGACGATCCCTATTGATTTTGGAAAAAATCGGTTCAGATTTAGATATAGCTGCCATATATATTTTTCACCGATCTGGTCATAATTGGCGTGCATATCAACCGATCTTCCTCAAATTACATCCGAATATTTTATGAGTCTCGAAAAACTTGCAAAATATCAGCAAAATCGGTTCAGATTTAGATATAGCTCCCATATATACCTTTCGCCCGATTTACACTCATTTGTCCACAGAGGCCAATTTTTTGCCCCGATTTAGTTGAAATTTTGCATAGGGAGTAGAATTAGCGTTGTAATTATGCGTGCCAAATTTGCTTGAAATCGGTTCAGATTTGGATATATCTCCCATATAAAGCTTTCGCCCGATTTACACTCATATGACCACAGAGGCCAATTTTTAACTCCGATTTAGTTGAAATTTTGCACAGGGAGTAGAATTAGCATTATAGCTATGCGTGCCAAATTTGGTTGAAATCGGTTCAGAGTTAGATATAGCTCCCATATATATGTTTTTCTGATTTCGACAAAATGGTCAAAATACCAACATTTTCCTTGTAAAATCGCCACTGCTTAGTCGAAAAGTTGTAAAAATGACTCTAATTTTCCTAAACTTCTAATACATATATATCGAGCGATAAATCATAAATAAACTTTTTCGAAGTTTCCTTAAAATTGCTTCAGATTTAAACGTTTCCCATATTTTCTTTTTTACTAACATTGTGTTCCACCCTAGTGCATTAGCCGACTTAAATTTTGAGTCTATAGATTTTGTAGAATTCTATCAAATTCTTCCAGATCGAGTGATATATAAATGTATGTATTTGGGACAAACCTTTATATATAGCCCCCAACACATTTGACGGATGTGATATGGTATCGAAAATTTAGATCTACAAAGTGGTGCAGGGTATAATATAGTCGGCCCCGCCCGACTTTAGACTTTCCTTACTGGTTTTTTACTAAAATTGTGTTCCACCCTAGTGCATTAGCCAACTTAAATTTTGAGTCTATAGATTTTGTAAAAGTCTATCAAATTCTGTCCAAAGCGAGTGACATGTATGTATTTGGGACAAACCTTTATAGGGTATAATATAGTCGGCCTTGCCCGACTTTAGACTTTCCTTACTTGTTTATATATAGAAAATTTTGTCAAAATTTTATTTCTATAGAAAATTTTGTCAAAATTGTATTTCTATAGAAATGTTTGTCAAAATGTTGTATATATAGAATTTTTTTTTTCAAAATTATATTCCTGTAGAAAATTTTGTCATTCTTTGTCTATAAAAACATTTGTTAAAATTTTATTTGTATGTGATATTTTGCCCAAATTTTATTTCTATAGCAAATTTTGTCAAAATTTTATTTCTATAGCAAATTTTGCAAAATTTTATTTCTATAGAAAATTTTGTAAAAAATATACTTCCATAGAAAATTTTGTCAAAACTTTATTTATTTAAACAATTTTGTCAAAATTTTATTTCCGAAGAGAATATTGTCAAAAATTTATTTCTATAGAAAAGTTATCAAAATTTTATTTCTATAGAAGTGTTGGTAAAAATTTTATTTCTATCGAAAATTGAATTGCTATCGAAAGTATTATCAAAATATTAGTTCTGTGGAAAATTTTGTCAAAATTTTATTTCTATAGGAAATTTGTTCTAAATCTTATTTCTATAGAAAATGTTGTTTTAGTTGGAGAGGGATATTTTGCAAATCAAGGAATTTGCGGATTATATAAATTTCACTTCCATTAGCAGTTTCGAATTAGAACATAGGGAAAATTTCCAAAATGTTTTTTTCTTCTTTTTTTGACAAAATCTCCATTAATCGAAAAGTAGATTCTCGACTTTTTGTATCCCCAGTCCTGATTGTCCCACTTTGCCTCAATGCATACTTTTATGTAAGTGTTTTATTTTCATTGAATATTTGTGTCATTATAGTCAACACTGATGAGATTGACTATGATGCCTCCATAGTCATGCTAAAAGCATTTTCATGTAGGTTTCCGTACTTTTGGTCGTCCTTGTGGGCTGCGTTGTCGATTCATTAAAAATTCATGTGAAAATGCAGTTGGGCAAATCGTTCACACAAAAACTGTTCTCTAATACACACAGTCAGCTTGTAAATGACTATGATTTTGTTTCTGGTGAGAAGGGTCACATCCAGCTGCTCTTTAGTCCTTGACTTTTGAATAATAGACAAAAAGAGTGAAAAATGTCGAAGAGATTAAAGTAAATTTCATATTTCTCTAAATTGGATTAAAATTGCGGTTAGTAGAAGCCCAAGAAATCAAGAAATCGCGAGGTCGATTTAAATGAGGCCAATATCTAAACATGGATCGATAAAACCAAATTCGAAACATCTACTTGTGGAAGGATAAAAGTTGGGGTTTCTAGAAAACCAAGACCTTGATAAATATTCAAAGCAATGGCAATGCATTTATTATTGACACAATGTCTCGAAATGATGTCAATCACTTCAGTTAAACGCCTCAAAAGCTCACTTTTATTTGGATTCCGAAATAATTTCCCCTATACACAGAAAAATGTTTTTGTGTTCAATCACGAAATTAATTGATGGAATTAATTTTTAATCGAAATTTCTTCAATCACAGAAATGTTAGAATCAATTAAAAAATTAACTGAAAGTGCATTAAAAAATTAATTGATCCAATTAAAAAATTAATTGATACTATTAATTATTGTGAAAATTTGTTGAATCAATTAAATTTTTAATTGAATATTTTTATACCCTGCGCCACACTGTGGAACAGGGTATTATAAGTTAGTGCATATGTTTGTAACACCCAGAAGGAGACGAGATAGACACATGGTGTCTTTGGCAATAATGCTCGGGGTGGGTCCCTGAGTCGATATAACCATGCCCGTCTGCCCGTCCGTTTGTCCGTCCATCCGTCCGTCCTTCCGTCCGTCCGTCTGTCTGTGAACACATTTTTGTGATCAAAGTCTAGGTCGCAATTTAAGTCCAATCGCCTTAAATTTTGGCACATGGTCCTAATTTGGGTCAGAATAGAACCCTATTGATTTTGGAAGAAATCGGTTCAGATTTAGATATAGCTCCCATATAAATCTTTCTCCCGATATGCATTAATATGGACCCAGCAGCCAGAGTTTTATAACGAGTTGCTTGAAATTTAGTACAAACATAACACTTAGTCGTATAGTCAAGTGTGCAAAATTTGATTGAAATCGGTTCAGATTTAGATATAGCTCCCATATATATCTTTCGCCCGATATGGACTTATATGGGCCCAGAAACCAGATTTTTGGCCGAATTTGGTTGAAATTTTGCACTAGGAGTACAATTAGTAGTATAGTCAAGTGTGCAAAATTTGATTGAAATCCGTTCAGATTTAGATATAGCTCCCATATATATCTTTCCCCCGATATGGACTAATACGGTCCCAGAAGCTAGAGTTTTACCCCAATTTGGTTGAAATTTTGCACTATGAGTACAATTAGTAGTGTAGTCAAGTACGCCAAATTTTATTGAAATCGGTTCAGTTTTGGATATAGCTCCCATATATAGCTTTCACCCGATATGGACTAATATGGTTCTAATAGCCAGAGTTTTGGCCCAATTTGGTTAAAATTTTGCACAGGGAGTATACATAGCATTGTAGCCATGCGTGCCAAATTTGATTGAAATCGGTTCAGATTTATATATAGCTCCCATATATATGTTTTTCTGATTTCGACAAAAATGGTCAAAATGCCAACATTTTCCTTGTAAAATCGCCACTGCTGAGACGAAAAGTTGTAAAAATAATTTTCCTAAACTTCTAATACATATATATCGAGCGATAAATCATAAATAAACTTTTGCGAAGTTTCCTTAAAATTGCTTCAGATTTAAATGTTTGCCATATTTTTACTAACATTGTGTTCCACCCTAGTGCATTAGCCGACTTAAATTTTGAGTCTATAGATTTTGTAGAAGTCTATCAAATTCTGTCCAGATCGAGTGATTTTTAAAAGTATATATTTGGGACAAACCTTTATATATAGCCCACAACACATTTTACGGATGTGATATGGTATCGAAAATTTAGATCTACAAAGTGGTGCAGGGTATAATATAGTCGGTCCCGCCTGACTTTAGACTTTCCTTACTTGTTTAAAACTCAATTAAGACCTTAATTGAAAAAAAAAAAATATCTATGAATATTCTTACTTTCCAATATCCATTCAAGAATAGTTATTTACGCTCCAAAGACCTTAAATGTACTGATAAATTTTTCAACTGATTGCCATAGAAACCTGTGATGATAAAAAATTAAATTTATTGCAAATCAATAAAATCAAAAGCAAATGATTTGTATTTTAATTTTCGATATATTTTGTGGTTAAAACTCTTAGAGAATTCATAGCCATATTTGGTGGTGATAAAACCAAAATTGCTTATATAAAATTCATTAAATTTATTTCAAACACTTTGTGTTCGCCCGACCACATTAAATGCAAATTAAATGCCTGGATATGAAATACATTTAATGGCATCATGACTATGACCACGATGTTGTTGACATTGATGCCGGGTGATTGTGGGAGGTCGTTTTCATGATTAGCCATTTAAATGGATATCCAATAGTTGACTAGCTCGCTGGCATCATTTAACGCTTTAAGTGTTCTGGGTTTACTTTAGTTTTGTAGATTGTTTGTTGTTTGCCTTTGCAGCATTTTGAGTTATGCATTCAGTCAACATGCTAGAGTTTAACAGTAGAGCTCCTTGATGGAGAAAATTTTGAAAAGACATTCATCTGCATCCTCCATCGTCTGTGCTTGCCTGTGAATCAGTTTACAGAGAACCTCATTCACTTACTTTGGTTATCCTGACACTATCGAAATTGAATTGAGTGCATTTCCTGGAAACGGATATGAAAGCAAAATGCATATATCCGATTATCATTTTAAACACCAAAACTACACACACAAACACAGACGAAATGATTTATTCTTGAAGATTTTCTAATACAAAGTATGTATGCAAATATTTACATTTAAATAAGAAATACTTTGAGGAAAAGGATTTTGATGAAGTTTATGCTAAGATAAGTTGTTGACTTCAACGAAAGAAAACCAAGAGAAATATAAAAAGGCAACGACTTAAGTTCGTAAAAAGTTGACAATGTGATACCTTAATCAAATCCTTTTTGTTGAATATGATATAGATAGAAAAGTGTTCGGGGATCAATTTTTTAACACAATATTTGCAAGTGCAAGATATAATGTTCATAAATTAGTAAGAGTTTTTTTTTTGCTCATTTTATACTAATATACTCGCAAAAAAGTTTACAAAATTTTCTATAGAAATAAAATTTTGACAAAATTTCTTCTAGAAATAAAATTTTGACAAAAATTTCTAGAGAAATAAAATTTTGACATAATTTTCTATAGAAATAAAATTAGGACAGAATTTTCTATAGAAATAAAATTTTAACAAAATTTCCTCTAGAAATAAAATTTTGACAAAATTTTTTATAGATATAAAATTTTGACAAAATTTTTTATAGATATAAAATTTGTACAAAATTTTCTAAAGAAATAAAATTTTGACAAAATGTTCTATAGAAATAAAACTTTGACATAATTTTCTATGGAAATAAAATTTTGACAAAATTTTCTACAGAAATAAAATTTTGAGAAAATTTTCTATAGAGATAAAATTTTGACAAAATTTTCTATTGAAATAAAATTTTGACAAAATTTTCTATAGAAATAAAATTTTGACAAAATTTTCGATAGAAATAGCATTTAGACAAAATTTTCTATAAAAATAAAAATTTGACATAATTTTCTATGGAATAATAATTTTCTATAGAAATAACATTTTGACAAAATGTTCTATAGAAATAAAAGTTTGACATAATTTTCTATAGAAATAAAATTTTGACAACATTTTCTATGGAACTAAAATTTTGACAAAATTTTCTATAGAAATAAAATTTTGACAAAATTTTCTATAGAAATAAAATTTTGACCAAATTTTCTATAGAAATAAAATTTTGACAAAAATTTATATAGAAATAAAATTTTGACACAATTTTCTATAGAAATAAAATTTTAACAAAATTTTCTATAGAAATAAAATTTTGACAAAATTTTCTATAGAACTAAAATTTTAACCAAATTTTCTATAGAAATAAAATGTTGACAGAATTTTCTATAGAACCAAAATTTTAACCAAATTTTCTATAGAAATAAAATGTTGACAGAATTTTCTATAAAAATAAAATTTTGACACAATTTTCTATAGAAAAAAAAATTGACTAAATTTTCTATAGAAATAAAATTTTGACAAAAATTTTCTTTAGAAATAAAATTTTCTATAGAAATAAAATTTTGGCAAACATTTCTATATAAATAAAACTTTGACATAATTTTCTATGGAAATACAATTTTGACAAAATTTTCTATAAAAATAAAATTTTACAAAATTTTCTTTAGAAATAAAATTTTGATAAAATTTTCTATAGAAATAAAATTTTAACAAAAGTTTCTTTAGAAATAAAATTTTGACAAAATATTCTATTGAAATAAAATTTAGACAAAAATTTCTATAGAAATAAAATTTTGATAAAATTTTCTACAGTAACAAAATTTTGACAAAATATTCTATAGAAATAAAATTTTAACAAAATTTCCTCCAGAAATAAAATTTTGATAAAATTTTCTATAGAAATAAAATTTTAAAAAAATTTCCTCTAGAAAAAATTTTGATAAAATTTTCTATAGAAATAAAATTATGATGAACTTTTCTATAGAAAAAAATTTTTGACAAAAATTTTTATAGAAATAAAAATTTGACATAATTCTCTACAGAAATAAAATTTTGACAAAAATTTCTACAGAAATAAAATTTTGACAAAATATTCTATAGAAATAAAATTTTGACATTATTTTCTATGGAAATACAATTTTCACAAAATTTTCTATAAAATAAAATTTTACAAAATTTTCTTTAGAAATAAAATTTTGATAAAATTTTCAATAGAAATAAAATTTTAACAAAAGTTTCTATAGAAATAAAATTTTGACAAAATATTCTATAGAAATAAAATTTTAACAAAATTTCCTCCAGAATTAAAATTTTCTTTTCCTCTGTTGGTTAAGCTACTCTTGTAGTTTAGTCAATGTATGGTTTTAAGCTGAAATAAAAAAACAACAACAATGCTTAAAGAACAAAACCAACAATAACAAAACAAAACAAATGGATAAAATTTTCTCTAGAAATAAAATTTTGATAAAATTTTCTATAGAAATAAAATTTTGATGAACTTTTCTATAGAAATAAAATTTTTACAAAATTTTTTATAGAAATAAAAACTTGACATAATTCTCTACAGAAATAAAATTTTGACAAAAATTTCTACAGAAATAAAATTTTGACAAAATATTCTATAGAAATAAAATTTTGACATAATTTTCTATGGAAATAAAATTGTGAGAAAATTTTCTATAGAAATAAAATTTTGAGAAAATTTTCTATAGAAATAAAATTTTGAGAAAATTTTCTATTGAAATACCATTCTGAGAAAATTTTCTATAGAAACACAATTTTAACAAAAATTTCTATAGAAATAAATTTTTGACAAAATTTTCTATAAAAATAAAATTTTGACATAATTTTCTATAGAAATAAAATTTTGACATAAGTTTCTATAGAAATAAAATTTTGATAAAATTTTCTATGGGAATAAAATTTTAACAAAATTTTCTATAGAAATAAAATTTTGAGAAAATTTTCTATAGAAATACAATTCTGAGAAAATTTTCTATGGAAATAAAATTTTAACAAAATTTTCTATGGGAATAAAATTTTAACAAAATTTTCTATAGAAATAAAATTTTGAGAAAATTTTCTATAGAAATACAATTCTGAGAAAATTTTTTATAGAAATAAAATTGTGACAAAATATTATATAGAAATAAAATTTTGACAAAATATTATATAGAAATAAAATTTTGACAAAATTTTCTGTATAAATAAAATTTTGACAACATTTTCTATAGAAATAAAATTTTGACAAAATTTTTTAAAGAAATAAAATTTTGACAAAATTTTCTATAGAAATAAAATTTTGACAAAAATTTCTATTGAAATAGAAATTTGACAACATTTTCTATAGAAATAAAATTTTGACAAAATTTTCTATAGAAATAAAATTTTGACAAAATTTTCCATAGAAATAAAATTTTGACAAAATTTTCCATAGAAATAAAATTTTGACAAAATTTTCCATAGAAATAAAATTTTGACAAAATTTTCTATACAAATAAAATTTTGACATAATTTTCTACAGAAATAAAATTTTGACATAATTTTCTACAGAAATAAAATTTTGACAAAATTTTCTATGGAAATAAAATTTTTGAGAAAATTTTCTTTAGAAATACAATTTTGAGAAAATTTTCTATAGAGTTACAATTCTGAGAACATTTTCTATAGAAATACAATTTTGAGAAAATTTTCTATAGAAATACAATTCTGAGAACATTTTCTATAGAAATAAAATTTTGACAAAAATTTCTACAGAAATAAAATTTGGACAAAATATTCTAAGAAATAAAATTTTGACAAAATTTTCTATAGAAATAAAATTTTGACAAAATTTTCTATAGAAATAAAATTTTAACAAAATATTCCATAGAAATAAAATTTTAGCAAAATTTTCCATAGAAATAAAACATTAACAAAATTTTCTATAGAAAAGAATTTTGAGAAAATTTTCTATAGAAATAAAATTTAGAAATAATTTTCTATACAAATAAAATTTTAACAAAACTTTCTATAGAAATAAAACTGTAATAAAAATTCCTTTAGAAATAAAATTTTGACAAAATTTTCTATAGATATAAAATTTTGACAAAATTTTCTATAGAAATAAAATTTTGAAAAAAAAAAATTCAAAATTTTATTTCTATAGAAAATTGTGTCAAAATTTTAATTCTATAGAAAATTGTGTCAAAATTTTATTCCGATAGAAAATTTTGTCAAAATTTTATTCCGATAGAAACTTTTGCAAAAATTTTATTTCTGTAGAAAATTTTGTCAAAATGTTATTTCTATAGAACATTTTGACAAAATTTTATTTCTATAGAAAATTTTGACAAAATTTTATTTCTATAGAAAATTTTGTCAAAATTTTATCTCTATAGAATTTTTTATCAAAAGTTTATTTCTATAGAAAATTTTATGAAAAGTAGTTTTTTCTATAGAAAATTTTGACAAAATTTTATTTCTATTTTGTCAAAATTTAGTTTCTATAGAAAATTTTACCAAACATAAAATCTCAATTACTATTTAAGTGGGTTTAAAATATTGTCCACATTTACATGTTGCTATTTATCCGGCTTCGAAAAAAATTCAATATGAATTTGGCTGCACGTTGCCAATTGTTTACAAATTCAAAGTTCGTTTTAAAATTTATTTCAACAAAATTTAAGAAATTTTCATTAAATAAATCGTTTTAGGTAAATTTTTCCCCAAAAAGTTTTTCTAAACATTTTCGTCTCGGGGCTCTGTGTGCAGTGTTCATTGTACTCACCCCAAAGGAGAGGGGGGAGGGCGAACTTTTGAATTTTTCTCATTAGAAATGCAGAACATGTCACCGCAACTCAAGCACTTTATATTATGAAAGTTGTTGTCGTTGTAGCGTAAAGCAATGCTTCCAAGAAGAACACCATCTAAATCCTGGCCCCTCACTACATCTCTCTGTCACCAAAACGATTCCTTGGTTTCACTGGTTTCTAGTGGTTTTCGGGCAATGTAAACATGAATCATGCCACTGCAGCCTTTAGGGGTTTTTTTTTTTGCTGATATTTGCCCAAGTGGAACATTTGGGCGTACGTGCGTTTGCGACATCTGTGGGCAGGATAATAACACCCCTAGAAATGATAGTCTGCACGTTCTCATAGGGGAATCATCATCAGTTTCATGATCTGAAATACCTCACCTCAGCTTAGCACACGTAAATGAGGAGGAGGAGGATGGTGTCTTTTACTTTCTATGTTTGGCTGACTGCATAGTTGTTTAGATGCCACAGCTTTATCATCTTCTTCTAATGTCTCCTGCCTCTCGTCCCTGATCAGGTTCAGGAAATGTAAGAGCCATCAGTAAATGGCATTGCTATGAAAATGATATAGTCCTTTTGTATGATCCATAAAGACTTTTGTTTGCCAGCTCAAATGACAAAAACTTCTAGTACAGCAAAGACCCACATAATAATGAATGTTGTGGAGTACCTCAATTCAGTTCTATCGACCGACGACCTAACTGCCATCATAGAGGATTAATGATGTAATCCGAATAGTAAAGGTTAGCCTTGATACACATTTATGGGATTAAATTTTAAAAAGAAGTGAAAAATTTTAAGATTTTCCCAAACATTTTTAAATGAATGCAATTTAATTATCCGAATAGGAATAAAAGAAACTCGAAAATTAATTTTTCAACTAAAAGGTGAAATCGACTTTTTGTCACCTTCAAATTCAATTAATCGTCTTTTGATATTTTTAAAAGTCTAAACGATGATATTTTCAAATTTGAAATAAGTCGAAAAATTCTTTTCTAAATTTTAGAAAATTTTAAAGGCTGAATAGTCGATATATCATTAAAAGAGGAATATGACGCTTGGATAAAACTACGGATTATATAAACCGTAGTTTTTATCCAATTTGCATGAAATTCGAAATGTATAATTATTTTTGGAGCATAAAGACATACGCCGAAAATGGTAAGTATCGGTCAACGTTTTAGTATAGAACCCATATAGACCGATCTCCCGATTTTACTTTTTGGGTTTGTAGAAACCGTAGTTGCTGGAGGTTGTTTAAGTGTGCAAGAAATGATTTTATTGTTTGGGATTTGCATGAAATTTGAAATCTAGAATTATTTTATGACCATAAAGAGGTGTGCCGAAAACAGTGAGTATCGGACCATATTTTAGTATAGCTCCCATAGGAAGGATCTCCCTATTTAACTCATTGGGTTTCTAGAAACCGTAGTGTTTATCCAATTTGCCTGAAATTGTAAATATTCTGGTATTTTAGGCTCAAAAAACCGGGTATCGGATTTAGTTTTTAGCGGTCCATTTGGTAAGACCTCCATATAGACCGATTTCACTTCTTGAGGGTATAGAAGGCGCACAGATCATGAAAATTGCTTGAAACTTAATGCAAAATTTCCAGATTTTACTTGTCGAGTGAAAATCTACAGATTTAAGATTTCACATCAAGACAATATTTTATAATTTTCTTGCACACTTACAAAAGCTGTTAATGATTCCTCTAAAACTCAAACAAAAATGGTTCTTATAAATCCAGAATCTGGTGTAGTCTTCATAGATAATATCTTTAAATTTATCTTCGGGAAGTGTATTGCTCTGCTCGATCTGTCATCCAACCCCCCTGAAATTTCATGGTGGTGGGTATTTAAGATTCGGCCCGGCCGAACTCACGCTGTATATACTTTTTTAATATTTAATTTTAAACAAAATTGACAATAATTGTTTTGTATTATTCCCCTTCTAGTTGTAATAAATATTGCCAAAACAAGTTATTATTTTACTCTGCTTTTCCACATTTATTTGCTATCTTAGCCCAACTATATTGTGAACAAGGTCATTACTGCTACATAAATGTTCGCAAGTCGCTTTGATTGTGTTTATACACTATATTGGACGGTAGAGCTGTATGGCAATCACGGTTGCCATTCGTGCCAAAAATAATCTACAAAAATTTTACCAAAAATTTACCAAATATAAAAAAATCTATTTCTATAGAAATTGTTGTCAAAATTAATATAGAAAATTTTCTCAAAATTTTATTTCAAAATTCAAAATTTTGTTAAAATGTTATTTCTATAAAAAATTTTCTCAACATTTTATTTGTATAGAGTATTTTTAAAAATTTTATTTCTACAGAAAATCTTTTCAAAATTTTATTTACTTTTCAAATTTTGTTTTTCAATAAAAATTTTTTGTCAAAATTTTATTTCTATAGAAAATTTTCTCAAAATTTTATTTCTATAGAAAAGTTTTTCAAAATTTTATTTCTATAGAAAGGTTTTTCAAAATTTTACTTCTATAGAAAATTTAGTCAAAATTTTATTTCAATAGAAAATTTTGTCAACATTTTATTTCTATAGAATATTTTCTCAAAATTTTATTTCTATAGAAAAATTTTTAAATTTTTATTTCTACAGAAAATTTTGTCAAAATTTTACTTCTACAGAAAATTTTGTCAAAATTTTATTTCTATCGAAAATTTTCTCAAAATTTTATTTCAATAGAAAATTTTGTCAAAATTCCATTTCTATAGAAAATTTTGTCAAAATTCCATTTCTATAGAAAATTTTGTCAAAATTCCATTTCTATAGAAAATTTTGTCAAAATTCCATTTCTATAGAAAATTTTGTCAAAATTTTATTTCTATAGAAAATTTTATTTCCATAGAAAATTTTGTCAAAATTTTATTTGGACAGAAAATTTTGTCAAAATTTTATTTCTATAGAAATTGTTCTCTAAAGTTTATTTCTATGGAAAATTTTGTCAACATTTTATTTCAATAGAAAAATTCCTCAAAATTTTATTTGTACAGAAAATTTTGTCAAAATTAGATTTCTATAGAAAATTTTCTCAAAATTTTATCACTATAGAAAAATTCCTCAAAATTTTATTTCTATAGAAAATTTTATGTCTATAGAAAATGTTTTCAAAATTTTATTTCAATAGAAAATTTTGTCAAAATTTTATTTCTATAGAAAATTTTCTCAAAATTTTATTTCTATAGAAAATTTTCTCAAAATTTTATGTCTATAGAAAATTTTCGCAAAATTTTATTTCTACAGAAAATTTTCTCAAAATTTTATTTCTATAGAAAATTTTGTCAAAATGTTTTTTTAATACAAATTTTTGTCAAAATTTTATTTCTATAGAAAATTTTCTGAACATTTTATTTCTATAGAAAATTTTTTCAAAATTTTAGTTCTATCGAAAATTTTCTCAAAATGTTATGCATATAGAAAATTTTTTCCTCAAAATTTTATTTCTATAGAAAATTTTATGTCTATAGAAAATGTTTTCAAAATTTTATTTTAATAGAAATTTTTGTCAAAATTCCATTTCTATAGAAAAGTTTCTCAAAATTTTATTTCTATAGAATATTTACCCAAAATTTTATTTCAATAGAAAATTTTCTCAAAATTTTATTTCTATAGAATACTAGCGTAACCCGGCCCGCTTCGCTGCGCCTTCCGAAGCATATTTGGAGGAATATTTTGCGTTAACCTAGTCAACTATATCCTTCGTGCTGAAAACAAATTTGAAAAGATTTGAATTCTTTTAAACAAATCGGACTACTTGATTTTTCGTTTATAGGTACAAATACGGCGGGAGAGGGTGTACCTTCTTCTATATTTCTTGTGAATTTTAAGTGCGGTTTGTCAAGGAAAGGTATCCTACTCCTCAATATATCTGAATACCAAGCACTATATTATAATAACATACAAAGAATTACTGTTTCCTATCCAATAAATCGAAAAATGCAAAAAATCATAAAATTGTGTACCGAGTTCCCATTTACGGACAACCCTCTACTTTCAATTTAAGGAAAAAAAAACGGACAAAAGGGAACCCTCTCCCCACCTTCGCTCCACTCCGACCTGATATCGGACTATCACGTAACCTATATTAATTTCGCAAATACTCAATGGTCCCTATAAATTCTATCGAAGTAAATCGACAAAGTTTATTTCAATTTTCCCCTTCCCCATCGAAATCATACACTAATTTAAAAATCATGTATAAATTTAATCACCTCCTCCCACGTTCCCTGTAAATTTCAAGTAGATCGGAGATGTTTAAATTTTGCTCTATTGTTTTAAAGGGACGTCACTTTCCCCGATATCGATATCGACAAACACCGTAGTGAATAGCACCCCTAACCTTCCCTGAAAATTCTTGAAACTTTCCTTCAAGTATGGAGCAAGGAAGGTTGCCTCTTCCTTCCTAAACTTCCCCCACTGCCTTTGTAAATTTCAAGAAAACTTCAGAATTTTTGTTTTTTTTTTTGCAGTTTTAGAGGAGAACCTCCTCCCCGACCAAATATCGCAAAGTGATGTAGCGTATATTTTGTAAACGTCCCAGAAAATGTCAAGCAAATTATAAGCCTAAAGGGGCGGCATCTCTTCCGTCCAAATATTATTTCAAGTAACTCGGTAAAGTTTAATTGTTTCTCTGAATGTACTTAAGAGAAGCGGATGTCTCCCTATGCCCTTTTATTTTTATTAAAAAATCAGGAACCTGATATAAATTTCATAACCTCACCTATTTTTTCCGTAAATTTTCAGTCGGGGGAGTTTAGTTTTGTTTTCACTGTACTTTAAAAAAAAGTCCGGCAAAGGGGTGGTCCCCCTCCTCGACCAAATATCGAAAAATAATGTAGCGGATTTTTGTCTAGATGCCAACCCCAACATTTAAAGAAAATTTCAAGCAAATCGCATAATTTTGTTCCAAATTTCAAAAAGTAGGGCAAGGGGAGGTCCCCTCCCCGTCCACATATGAAATCATCAGGTACCCCATATTAATTCCATAACCTCACCGCATGTTCTCTGTAAATCTCAGATAATTTAGAGAATTTTAGTTTTTTCACTGTACTTTGAAAAAAGTCGAACAAAGGGGAGGTCCCCCTCCGCCACCAAATATCGAAATATAAAGTAGCGGATCTTTGTCTAGATGCCAACCCCAACCTTCAATGAAAATTTCAAGCAAATCGGTCAACTTTGGTCCAATTTTCAAAAAGTCCGCCAAAGGGGAGGTCCCCCTCCGCGACCAGGTGTCAAAAAACGAGGTACCCTATTTTCACCGCATGAACACCCCCTACGATCTCTGAAAGTTTCAAGTAAATCGGTTCAGCCGTTTCGGAGCCAACTCAGAACATACAAACAAACAAATAAACAAACATAGATTGAATTTTATATAAAGGGTGATTTGTTAAGAGCTTGATAACTTTTTTAAAAAAAAAAACGAATAAAATTTGCAAAATCTCATCGGTTCTTTATTTGAAACGTTAGATTGGTCCATGACATTTACTTTTTGAAGATAATTTCATTTAAATGTTGACCGCGGCTGCGTCTTAGGTGGTCCATTCGGAAAGTCCAATTTTGGGCAACTTTTTCGAGCATTTCGGCCGGAATAGCCCGAATTTCTTCGGAAATGTTGTCTTCCAAAGCTGGAATAGTTACTGGCTTATTTCTGTAGACTTTAGACTTGACGTAGCCCTACAAAAAATAGTCTAAAGGCGTCAAATCGCATGATCTTGGTGGCCAACTTACCGGTCCATTTCTTGAGATGAATTGTTCTCCGAAGTTTTCCCTCAAAATGGCCATAGAATCGCGAGCTGTGTGGCATGTAGCGCCATCTTGTTGAAACCACATGTCAACCAAGTTCAGTTCTTCCATTTTTGGCAACAAAAAGTTTGTTAGCATCGAACGATAGCGATCGCCATTCACCGTAACGTTGCGTCCAACAGCATCTTTGAAAAAATACGGTCCAATGATTCCACCAGCGTACAAACCACACCAAACAGTGCATTTTTCGGGATGCATGGGCAGTTCTTGAACGGCTTCTGGTTGCTCTTCACTCCAAATGCGGCAATTTTGCTTATTTACGTAGCCATTCAACCAGAAATGAGCCTCATCGCTGAACAAAATTTGTCGATAAAAAAGCGGATTTTCTGCCAACTTTTCTAGGGCCCATTCACTGAAAATTCGACGTTGTGGCTCGTTAGTAAGTCTATTCATGATGAAATGTCAAAGCATACTGAGCATCTTTCTCTTTGACACCATGTCTGAAATCCCACGTGATCTGTCAAATACTAATGCATGAAAATCCTAACCTCAAAAGAATCACCCTTTATATAGATTTTCCCAAAATTTTATTTCTATAGAAAATTTTCTTAAAATTTTATTTCCATAGAAAATTTTGTCAAAATGTTATATGTACAGAAAATTTTCTCAAAATTGTATTTCTATAGAAAATTTTTTCAAAATTTTATTTCTATAAAATATTTTCCCAAAATTTATTTCTATACAAAATTTTCTTAAAATTTTATTTCCATAGAAAATTTTGTCAAAATTTTATTTGTACACAAAATTTTGTCAAAATTTTATTTCTATAGAAAATTTTCTTAAAATTTTATTTCTACAGAAAATGTTGTCAAAATTTTATTTGTATAGAAATTTTCTCAAAATTTTAGTTCTATAGAAAATTTTCTCAAAATTTTATTTCTATAGAAAATTTTCCCAAAATTTTATTTGTACAGAAAATTTTGTCAAAATTTTATTTCTATAGAACATTTTGCCAAAATTTTATTTGTACAGAAAATTTTGTAAAAATTTTATTTCTATAGAAAATTTTCTGAACATTTTAGAACATTTTTTCAAAATTTTATTTCTATCGGAAATTTTCTCAAAATGTTATGAATATAGAAAATTTTTTCAAAATTTTATTTTAATAGAAATTTTTGTCAAAATTCCATTTCTACAGAAAATTTTCTCAAAATTTTATTTCTATAGAATATTTTCCAAAAATTTTATTTCCACAGAGAATTTTGTCAAAATTTTATTTGTATAGAAAATTTTGTCAAAATGTTATTTCTATAGAAAATTTTCTCAAAATTTTATTTCTATTGAAATTTTCTCAAATTTTTATTTCTATAAAAACATTTTCTCAAAAATTTGTTTCTATAGAATATTTTCCCATAATTTTATTTCTATAGAAAATTTTCTTAAAATTTTATTTCCATAGAAAATTTTACCAAAATTTTATTTGTACATAAAATTTTGTCAAAATGTTATTTCTATAGAACATTTTCTCAAAATTTTATTTCTATAGAAAACAAAAACCTCAACATTTTATTTCTATATACAATTTTCACAAAATGTCATTTCTATAGAAAATTTTGTCAAAATTTTATTTCTATAGAAATTTTCTCAAAATTTTATTTCTATAGAAAATTTTCCCAAAATTTTATTTGTACAGAATATTTTGTCAAAATTTTATTTCTATAGAACATTTTGCCAAAATTTTATTTGTACAGAAAATTTTGTAAAAATTTTATTTCTATAGAAAATTTTCTGAACATTTTAGAACATATTTTCAAAATTTATAGAAAAAAATTTATAATAGAAAATTTTTTTTCAAAATTTTAGTTCTATCGAAAATTTTCTCAAAATGTTATGCATATAGAAAATTTTTTCAAAATTTTATTTCTAGAATATTTTCCCAAAATTTTATTTCTATAGAAAATTTTCTTAAAATTTTATTTCCATAGAAAATTTTGTCAACATTTTATATTGTACAGAAAATTTTCTCAAAATTTTATTTCTATAGAAAATTTTTTCAAAATTTTATTTCTATAGAATATTTTCCCAAAATTTTATTTCTATACAAAATTTTCTTAAAATTTGATTTCCATAGAAAATTTTGTCAAAATTTTATTTGTACACAAAATTTTGTCAAAATTTTATTTCTATAGAAAATTTTCTTAAAATGTTATTTCTACAGAAAATGTTGTCAAAATTGTATTTGTATAGAAATTTTCTCAAAATTTTATTTCTATAGAAAATTTTCTCAAAATTTTATTTCTATAGAAAATTTTCCCGAAATTTTATTTGTACAGAAAATTTTGTCAAAATTTTATTTCTATAGAACATTTTGCCAAAATTTTATTTGTACAGAAAATTTTGTAAAAATTTTATTTCTATAGAAAATTTTCTGAACATTTTAGAACATTTTTTCAAAATTTTATTTCTATCGGAAATTTTCTCAAAATGTTATGAATATAGAAATTTTTTTCAAAATTTTATTTTAATAGAAATTTTTGTCAAAATTCCATTTCTATAGAAAATTTTCTCAAAATTTTATTTCTATAGAATATTTTCCCAAAATTTTATTTCAATAGAAAATTTTCTCAAAAGTTTATTTCTATAGAATATTTTCCCCAATTTTATTTCTATAGAAAATTTTCTTAAATTTTATTTCCACAGAGAATTTTGTCAAAATTTTATTTGTATAGAAAATTTTGTCAAAATGTTATTTCTATAGAAAATTTTCTCAAAATTTTATTTCTATAGAAACATTTTGTCAAAAATTTATTTCTATAGAAAATTTTGTAAAAATTTTATTTCTATAGAAAATGTTGTCAAAATTTTATTTGTATAGAAAATTTTCTCAAAATTTTATTTCTATAGAAATTTTCTCAAAAATTTGTTTCTATAGAATAGTTTCCCAAAATTTTATTTCTATAGAAAATTTTCTTAAAATTTTATTTCCATAGAAAATTTTACCAAAATTTTATTTGTACATAAAATGTTGTCAAAATGTTATTTCTATAGAACATTTTCTCAAAGTTTTATTTCTATAGAAAATTTTGTCAAAATGTTTTTTCAATACAAATTTTTGTCAAAATTTTATTTCTATAGAACATTTTCTCAAAGTTTTATTTCTATAGAAAATTTTGTCAAAATGTTTTTTCAATACAAATTTTTGTCAAAATTTTATTTCTATAGAAAATTTTCTGAACATTTTATTTCTATAGAAAATTTTTTCAAAATTTTAGTTCTATTGAAAATTTTCTCAAAATGTTATGCATATAGAAAATTTTTTCAAAATTTTATTTCAATAGAAATTTTTGTCAAAATTCCATTTCTATAGAAAATTTTCTCAAAATTTTATTTCTAGAACATTTTCCCAAAATTTTATTTCTATAGAAAATTTTCTTAAAATGTTATTTCCATAGAAAATTTTGTCAAAATTTTATTTGTACAGAAAATTTTCTCAAAATGTTATTGCTATAGACCGTGATGGTAATGTCATATAGTTTTTATTCGAAATTTTCACAGTATACTTTTAGGCTACAGTATAAATTTCTATAAAAATGTTAACCTTATATTGTACAGTGTACTGTAAACTGTACATCGCTCATTTAAATTAATCGACATGAGCTCACTCACATTATTTCAAAACGATCAGTTATAATTTACTCGTGGCATAGAGAGGTTGGTATAGTTGACAATTCTTATTAATCGCGATATAATCTCAAAGTGCTTCTTCTACATTGTCAAACAAAAACAAATTGTGTTTTTAATTTGGTGGTGGTTATAGTGTTTTTGTTATTTTTTTTGTTCCCTATATAATTGCCAGTGCAGTCTATGGCTTAATATTAAATAATAAATAAATGCTTGTTTCTCTTCTGTTTTTTTTTAGTTTGTAAGTTACAACAACAACAATGACCAAGAAACCCGTTTTGTATTACACTCCACGCAGTCCACCCTGTCGTGCTGTGTTACTAACGGCTGCAGCTTTGGGACTCGATTTGGATTTGAGGTAAGAGTCGTTACGATGAACTACAAACTGATGGTCACAATGATCAAACCGGCAAGGGAGATTTGAATGCATAAATTTCCATAATTGCCGGTAGATGTTGGTTTGTTGTTGTAACAAGTGTTTTATGCTTCTTCTTGGTTTTGCTTATTGTTTTTTTTTCCACCCATTTAGGGTTATGAATTTGAAAGATGGTGACCATTTAACACCGGAATTTTTGAAATTGAATCCCTTGCACACCATACCAGTGTTGGATGATGATGGTGTCATCATCACCGATTCCCATATCATTTGCTCCTATTTGGCTGATAAATATTCCGTGGATGAATCGCTGTACCCGAAGGATAAACTTAAGCGTATGCAGGTCGACGCTAGACTCTATTTTGATTGTGGCCATCTGTTTCCCCGTGTTCGCATAATGGTTGAACCAGTTATCTACTTTGGCGAACATGAAATTACCCCAGAAAAAGTGGCTTATATGCAAAAGGCTTACGATGGCCTGGAAAAGACTCTGACCGGTTCGAAATATGTATGCGGCGACCATATGACCATTGCCGACTTATGCTGTGTTGCCTCTGTCTCCACGGGCATGTTGTTTGCTCCCATCGAAGAGGACAAGTTTCCCAATGTAAAAGCCTGGGTACAACGTATGTCCGAGTTGCCCTACTATCAGAAGAACAATCAGGAAGGTGCTGATATTTTGTGTAATTTTGTGAAAACCAAAATGGTTGAGAACAAAAAAGCCAAAGAGAGTTCATAAATTTTTGAAACGTGTGCTTTTTTCATGTAAATAAAATCTTTTTTTTTTTTTTTTTGTTGTAAATTTGGACAACGGTGTTTTTAGCAATATTTCTTGGAAGATATGTAAAATCGGGGGGTACATTAACTTTGTCATTCCGTTTGTAACACATCAAAATATTGCTCTAAGACCCCATAAAGTATATATATTCTGGGTCGTGGTGAAATTCTGAGTCGATCTAAGCATGTCCGTCCGTCCGTCCGTCTGTTGAAATCACGCTAACTTCCGAACGAAACAAGCTATCGATTTGAAACTTGGCACACGTAGTTGTTATTGATGTAGGTCGGATGGTATTGTAAATGGGCCATATCGGTCCACTATTACGTATAGCCCCCATACAAACGGACCCCCAAATTTGGCTTGCCGATCCTCTAAGAGAAGCAAATTTCATCCGATCCGATTGAAATTTGGTACATGGTGTTAGTATATGGTCTCTAATGACCATGCAAAAATTGGTCCACATCGGTGCATAATTATATATAGCCCCCATATAAACCGATCCCCAGATTTGGCTTGCGGAGCCTGTAATAGAAGCAAATTTCATCCGATCCGGCTGAAATTTGATACATGGTAATAGTATATCGTTTCTAACAACCATGCAAAAATTGGTCCACATCGGTCAATAATTATATATAGCCCCCATATAAACCGATCCCCCGATTTGGCTTGCGGAGCCTCTAAGAGAAGCAAATTTCATCCGATCCGGTTGAAATTTGGTACATGGTGTTAGTATATGGTCTCTAATGACCATGCAAAAACTGGTCCACATCGGTGCATAATTATATATAGCCCCCATATAAACCGATCCCCAGATTTGGCTTGCGGAGCCTGTAATAGAAGCAAATTTCATCGGATCCGGCTGAAATTTGGTATATGGTGTTATTATACGGTCTTTAACAACTGTGCAATCGGTGCATGATTATACATAGCCCCCATATAAACCGACGCTCAGATTTGACCTACGGAGACTCATGGATGAGCAAAATTCATCCGATTCGGTTGAAATTTGGTATGCGGTGTTAGTATATAGTCTCTAACAACCATGCAAAAATTGGTTCACATCGGTCCATAATTATATATAGCCCCCATATAAACCGACGCTCAGATTTGACCTACGGAGCTTCATGCATGAGCAAAATTCATCCGATTCGGTTGAAATTTGGTATGCGGTGTTAGTATATGGTCTCTAACAACCATGCATTAATTGGTTCATATCGGTCCATAATTATATGTAGCCCCTATATAAACCCATCCCCAGATTTGGTTTTCGGATCCTCTAAGAGAAGCAAATTTCATCCGATCCGGCTGAAATTTGGTACATGGTATTAGTATATATATAGTTGAAAACAAAAAAGCCAAAGAAAGTTCATAAATTTTTGAAACGTGTGCTCTTTTCATGTAAATATTTTTTTTTTTTTGTAAATTTGGACAACGGTTTTTTTAGAGTGCATCTCAAATCCGGCAATATTTCTTTGAAGATATGTAAAATAGTTTTTTTTTTTTATAGTGCATCTCAATTCCAGAGGGTTATGAACCTTGTGGGAATTTGCAGCACATGTTTGAATTAAGTTAATGAACGAAAGGAAAAGATTTTTGGAATTGGGAATGTTGTTGAGGATTATGGGAATAGGATTTTGGGATATTCGAGTTGCTCAACAATTAGAAGGTCAATCAGGAAGTTGTTGATAGTTTGCGTAAATATACCCTGCGTCATACATTATAAGTTAGTGCATGTGTTTGCAACACCCAGAAGGAGACAAGAAAGACATATGGTGTCTTTGGTAATATTGCTCCAGTGTTGCCTGGTTAGGGGTTTCCCCCCCCCCCCCAAATTTAGGGGGTTTTTTGCACGTTTAGGGGGATTTTTAGGGGAAAAATTTATTTGGGGGGATTTTTGGGGGTAAAAAATTATTTCAGACCTTATAAAGTGGAGCAATTCTCAAGCAAATTCGGAACAATTCTAGCATAAGTTATGAGAAAAAAGATGCGGAAAGTCAACAAGAAGATCCTAAATACAAACAAGTATCCAATAGCATTATTTTCGTTATCTTTTTTAAACTCTTCTGTTGAAAGGGCATTTTTAATATTTGACAAAATTAAAAACAATCGTATTTTAACTTAGCAGCTGAAAGCTTTTTAAGAGTAAGCCCGCTTTTTAAATTGATGTACATATTGTATTATTACATCCATAGAAAAAATAATTTCCTCATTGATGAAATTTTAAACAAACAAAAATCTCTTTTGTTTTAAAGTATTTTCTTAAATAGCAAATTTTATTTTTTATTTACTTCAAACGAAAAAAAAAACAAAATTTAGCATCAAAAGAAAACTTAGTTTTTCTAAGATTTCGTTTCTCAGGAAAGAACTCTACTCTCAGGATATATATTTGTGTTAAATTTAATTTTTAAAGTGTATCACTACAGGATTTTTTTCACGTAATTTTGGGGCCACTTTTTGTACTTTTATATTCTGAAAATTTTTGGGGGTTTTCGAAAAAAGCTTAGACCAATTTAGGGGTTTTTTTCTTAAGATTTGGGGGGAAGAATCAAAAATAACCTGGCAACACTGTATTGCTCAGGGCCGGCCCAAAGATAATTGAGTATAACCTTCTTCTCAATTATCTTTGGCCGGCCTCTGACTCAGTGTTGCTCGGTTAGGGGTTTTCCCCCCAAATTTATGGGGTTTTTCACGTTTAGGGGGATTTTTAGGGGTAACATTTATTTGGGAGTAAAAAATATCTTAGACTTTATAAAGGGGAGCAATTTTCAACCAAATCTGGAAAAATTCTGTCATGAATTTGAAGAAACAAGATGCAGGAAGTCAACCGAAGTTCCTAAATATAAGCAAGTATTCATTAGCATTATTTTAATTATCCTTTTCAATTACTTCTGTTCAAAGAGTATTTTTAATATTTGACACCGTTAAAAGCAAATTAAGAAATCGTATTTTAACTTAGCAGCCGAAAGCATTTTAAGAATTAAAATTTCATTTAATTATGGTTCACATAACTTAACACCTGCAATTTGTACACTGCAAAGGCAGACGATAAATTTTAGACTCTTTGTGGCAAAAAAAAAAAGTCTTTATTTAGTGATCTTTTGTTTATTTTGTTTACTTTATAAACCTATTTTTAAATTAATTTGATTTAAAAGATTTATACATTAAATTATTTTTTTGTTTGATAACATATTCATAGACATATTATTATATTCTTTTATTAAAATTAATTTCTAAAGTGTATCACTGCAGGAGTTATTCACGAAATTTGGGAACCCATTTTGTACTTTTTACATTCTTAAAGTTTTGGGGGTTTTTGAAAAAAGTCTAGACCAATTTAGGGGTTTTTTCTTAAGATTTGGGGGGAAATTCAAAAATCACGTGGCAACACTGCCCTGACTCGATCTAGCACTGTCCGTCTGTCTGTGAACACATTTTTGTGATCAACGTCTTGGTCGCAGTTTTAGTCCAATAGACTTCAAATTTGGCACAAGCTTTTGTTTTTGGTCAGAATAGCGCTCATATATATCTTTCGCCTGATATGCACTTATATGGCTCCAGAAGCCAGAGTTTTACATTAATTTCGTTGAAATTTTGCACAATGAGAACAATTAGTACTGTTGTCAAGCGTAATGAATTTTATTGAAATCGGTATAGAATTAGATATAGCTCTTATATATATCTTCCGCCCGATATGGACTTATATGGCCCCAAAAGCCAGAATTTTACCATAATTAGCTTGAAATTTTGCACAAGAAGTAAAGGGTGATTCTTTTGAGGTTAGGATTTTCATGCATTAGTATTTGACAGATCACGTGGGATTTCAGACATGGTGTCAAAGAGAAAGATGCTCAGTATGCTTTGACATTTCATCATGAATAGACTTACGATCTGCCACAACGTCGAATTTTCAGTGAATGGGCCCTAGAAAAGTTGGCAGAAAATCCGCTTTTTTATCGACAAATTTTGTTCAGCGATGAGGCTCATTTCTGGTTGAATGGCTACGTAAATAAGCAAAATTGCCGCATTTGGAGTGAAGAGCAACCAGAAGCCGTTCAAGAACTGCCCATGCATCCCGAAAAATGCACTGTTTGGTGTGGTTTGTACGCTGGTGGAATAATTGGACCGTATTTTTTCAAAGATGCTGTTGGACGCAAAGTTACGGTGAATGGCGATCGCTATCGTTCGATGCTAACAAACTTTTTGTTGCCAAAAATGGAAGAACTGAACTTGGTTGACATGTGGTTTCAACAAGATGGCGCTACATGCCACACAGCTCGCGATTCTATGGCCATTTTGAGGGAAAACTTCGGAGAACAATTCATCTCAAGAAATGGACCGGTAAGTTGGCCACCAAGATCATGCGATTTGACGCCTTTAGACTATTTTTTGTGGGGCTACGTCAAGTCTAAAGTCTACAGAAATAAGCCAGCAACTATTCCAGCTTTGGAAGACAACATTTCCGAAGAAATTCGGGCTATTCCGGCCGAAATGCTCGAAAAGGTTGCCCAAAATTGGACTTTCCGAATGGACCACCTAAGACGCAGCCGCGGTCAACATTTAAATGAAATTATCTTCAAAAAGTAAATGTCATGGACCAATCTAACGTTTCAAATAAAGAACCGATGAGATTTTGCAAATTTTATGCGTTTTTTTAAAAAAAAAAGTTATCAAGCTCTTAACAAATCACCCTTTACAATTGGTAGCCTGAAATTTTGCACAAAGAAAACAATTAGTACTGTTGTCAAGCGTAATAAATTTGATTGAAATCGGTTCAGATTTAGATATAGCTAACATATATATTATTCGCCCGATATGCACTTATATGACCCCAGAAGCCAAAGTTCTACCCTAATTGGCTTGAAATTTTGCACTAGGAATACAATTAGTACTGTTGTCAAGCGTTATAAATTTGATTGAAATCGGTTCAAATTTAGATATAGCTCCCATATATAGCTTTCGTCCGATTTTTCCTCAGATGGCTACAGAGGTCAAAGTTCTAATCCGATTTACGTGAAATTTTGCACAGGTAGTAAAATTAGCATAGTAACTATGCATGTCAAATTTGGTTGAAATCGGTTCAGATTTAAATATACCTTCCATATATATGTTCTTCCGATTTGGGCAAAAAAGGTCAAAATACCCTTGTTAAATCGCCACGGCTACGTCAAAAACTCGTAAAAATTACTCCAATTCGCCTATACTTCTAATACATATCTATCGACCGATAAATCATAAATACAATTTTGCTAAGTTGCCTCATAATTGTTTCAGATTTAAATGTTTTCCATATTTATACCATGCGCCACACTGTGGAACAGGGTATTATAAGTTAGTGCATATGTTTTTTTTTTTTTTGTATGAAAAGATGTCGTCAATTAAATTCGATACTGATCTAATTGAAAAAAAAAACTAAAACACCAGAATCACTAAATGAAAACGCCAGAAAGCACCAAGTTGGTGTTTTTTTAAAATAAAATTTTGACAAAATTTTCTATAGAAAAAAATGTTGACAAAATTTTCTATAGCAATAACATTTTGACAATGTTTTCTATAAATATAAAATTTTGGTAGATTATTTTTGGCTCGAGTGGCAACCATGATTATGAACCGATATGGACCAATTTTTGTGTGATTGGGAATCGGCTATATATAACTATAGACCGATATGGACCAATTTTTGCATGGTTGTTAGATCGGATGAAATTTGCTTATTTTAGAGGCTCCGCACTATATGGGGGCTATATATAATTATGGACCGATGTGGACCAATTTTTGCATGGTTGTTAGAGACAATATATTAACACCATGTACAAAATTTCAGCCGGATCGGATAAAATTTGCTTCTCTTAGAGGCCTCGCAAGCCAAATTTGGGGGTTCGTTTATATGGGGGCTATACGTAAAAGTGGACCGATATGGCCCATTTGCAATACCATCCGACCTACATCAATAACAACTAGTTGTGCCAAGTTTCAAGTCGATAGCTTGTTTCGTTCGGAAGTTAGCGTGATTTCAACAGACGGACGGACATGCTCAGATCGACTCAGAATTTCACCACGACCCAGAATATATATACTTTATGGGGTCTTAGAGCAATATTTCGATGTGTTACAAACGGAATGACAAAGTTAATATACCCCCATCCTATGGTGGAGGGAATAAAAAAAAACAAAAACACCAAAATCACAAAATGAAAACGCCAGAAAGCACCAAGTTGGTGTTTTTTTAAAGGCACTAAAAAGGCAATTTGGTGCTTTTTGGAAATCAAAAAGCACTAAATTGGCATCATCGCTGTACCTCAACTGGAATAAATTACAGCAAATTAAGAAAACAAAAAGAGAGAAAGAGAGAGAGAGAGCGTTTTTGTTCTTACTGCAATTTCTATTTGAGATTGTGTTATTGTTTGCGGCGAAAAACAAACTTTTGCATTGCACGTAACGGGAACAAATAAGAAGGCGAAACACACTCACAGACACACTAGTGCATTAGACTAGTATAATAAAAAAATAAAAAAACAAACTTACTTGCCTCTGTCGATTCCAAGCAAATATGAACTCCCTTGATATTCAATGATAAACGAGGAACATAAAATAAAAACAAACACAATCTTATTTAACACAACATTATTTAACTGATAACTGCAACAACTCAAATTAGTATTAATTAATTAATATATTGCCAAATTTTGTAAATAAATAAACCAAACAACTAACGATAACGTAGACAATCACTTTACACGAAACCGAATAACGAACGAACTGAACAACGGGAGCTTAAAAAGTGAACTGATACAAATCTCTTTCTCATTTCTATAGATAGAAACGGAAAGACTCTCAGTTTTAGTTTGCGTTTTAATTTCCGAACAGGGCTGCCAATAAAATTACAAGAAAAATTGCTAACTTAAAAAAATTGCCAATAATATATTGGCAATGTAAAAAATCGGCAATGTTAAAATAAAACACATTTTTTTGGTTAAAATGAAAACAAAAGTATTTCAAATAAAAACAGAATATTAATATGCACAATTATGCATGTCAACAAAAATTGGAATTCAGATTTTTATAAAAATAACGTTAAAATAAAAAACATTTTTTGATTAAAAACAAAAAATATTTCACATAAAAAATACAACAAAAAATCCTATTTAAGCATTTCAAGAAAAAATAATTTTCTTAAAATTAAAAAAGTTATTAATTGAGTGCAATTTTTATTTAAAAATAAACAAGCAAGAAAAGTCTAAAGTCATGAGGGCTGACTATATTACACCCTTCACCACTATGTAGACCAAAATTTTTGATACCATCTCAACTCCTTAAAATTTGTTGGGGGCTATAAAAAGTTTTACATTCCCATTAACAAATATTTAAATCAGAACCGATTTGGAGAAACATTTTTAAACTTCTACTTCAAAATTTGAAGTAAATTGAAATGAGAATTTGGTCTCCGATTGTTATATGAATCTATATGAAGATATATATATATATATATATATATATATATATATATATATATATATATATATATATATATATATATATATATATATATATATATATATATATATATATATATATATATATATATATATATATATATATATATATATATATATATATATATATATATATATATATATATGGGAGCTAAATCTGAACGAGTTCAATGAAATTTAGCATAACAGGATGGCTGATAAGTCCCCGATCTGACACATAGATGGCGTCGCTAGTATTAAATGCATATTATTTTTATATAGTACCAACCTTCAAATGATTCGTGTCAAAATTTGACGTCTGTAAGTCAATTAGTTTGTGAGATAGAGCGTCTTTTGTGAAGCAACTTTTGTTATTGTGAAAAAAAGTGGAAAAAAAGGATACTGTTTTCTGAAGGGAAAAAATACGGTGGAAGCAAAAACTTGGCTTGATAATGAGTTTCCGGACTCTGCCCCAGGGATATCAACAATATTTGATTGGTATGCAAAATTCAAGCGTGGTGAAATGAGCACGGAGGACGGTGAACGCACTGGACGCCCGAAAGAGGTGGTTACCGACGAAAACATCAAAAAAATCCACAAAATGATTTTGAATGACCGTAAAATGAAGTTGATCGAGATAGCAGAGGCCTTAATGATATCAAAGGAACGTGTTGGTCATATCATTCATCAATATTTGGATATGCGGAAGCTCTGTGCAAAATGGGTGCCGCGCCAGCTCACATTTGACCAAAAGCAACAACGTGTTGATGATTCTGAGCGGTGTTTGCAGCTGTTAACTCGTAATACACCCAAGTTTTTCCGTCGATATGTGACAATGGATGAAACATGGCTCCATCACTACACTCTTGAGTCCAATCGACAGTCGGCTGAGTGGACAGCGACCGGTGAACCGTCTCCGAAGCGTGGAAAGACTCAAAAGTCATCTGGCAAAGTAATGGCCTCTGTTTTTTGGGATGCGCAGGAATAATTTCTATCGATTATCTTGAGAAGGGAAAAACCATAAACAGTGACTATTATATGGCGTTATGGGAGCGTTTGAAGGTCGAAATCGCGGCAAAACGGCCCCATATGAAGAATAAAAAAGTGTTGTTCCACCAAGACAACGCACCGTGCCACGAGAACGATGGCAAAAATTCATGAATTGGGCTTCGAATTGCTTCCCCATCCACCGTATTCTCCAGATCGGGCGCCCAGCGACTTTTTCTTGTTCTCAGACCTCAAAAGGATGCACGAAAAATTTGGCTGCAATGAAGAGGTGATCGCCGAAACTAAGACCTATTTTGAGGCAAAACCGAAGGAGTACTACCAAAATGGTATAAAAAAATTGGAAGGTTGTTATAATCGTTGTATCGCTCTTGAAGGGAACTATGTTGAATGATAAAAACGAATTTTGACAAAAAAAATGTGTTTTTCTTTGTTAGACCGGGGACTTATCAGCCAACCTGTTATTTGACTCCTTGTGTAAAAATGTTGGCTTCTAGGGCCAATTAAATACATATCGGTCGAAAGAAATATATTGGAGCCATAAGCGTAGGAAGGCCTCTGGGGAGGGGGCTTAGACCCCCCAAAAAAAATTTAGCCCCCCCCCCAGAATTTGAAAACCTATTTACGATTTTACATTTTTATAAAAATTAAACAAGTATATACAACCGCACAAAGTTCCGCTAAAGACTTTCATGCACAATCGAATTACAATTTTTTTGCTGGGAAAAGTGTGGAACTACTTTTAATTGCTTTATTATATATTATTTTGATGTCTATTTTTGTATTCTTTTTTATGAAATAAAACAATAATTGAATCTATTAGTTCAGTCTATACATTTTTAGCTAGGGGGGCTATAGCCCCCCCTAGGAAAATTGTCTAGCTACGCTAATGATTGGAGCTATATCTAAATCTGAGCCGATTTTAGACAAAATTTGGCATGTATGGCTATAATATTAATTCTACTCCCTGTGCACAGTCTCACTTAAATCGGAGTAAAACTCTGTCCTCTATGGTCATATGAGTCTAGGTAAGGTTAGGTGGCAGCCCGATGTATCAGGCTCACTTAGACTATTCAGTCCATTGTGATACCACATTGGTGAACTTATCTCTTATCACTGAGTGCTATCCAATTCCATGTTATGCTCAATGGCAAGGGACCTCCTTTTTATAGCCGAATCCGAACGGCGTTCCACATTGCAGTGAAACCACATAGAGAAGCTTTGAAACCCTCAGAAATGTCACCAGCATTACTGAGGTGGGATAATCCACCGCTGAAAAATTTTTTGGTTTTCGGTCGATGCAGGAATCGAACCCACGACCTTGTGTATACAGGCGGGAATGCTAACCATTGCTCCAAGGTGGCTCACATATGGCAGCTATATCTAAATTTGATCCGATTTCTTTCAAATTCAATAGCGTTCGTCCGAAAAAACTCCCTGTACCAAATTTCATCAAAATCGGTAATAATTGCGACCGGAATCCTGTGAACAACAACGACGGACGGACGTACACCAGATCGACTCAGGAGGTGATTCTGAGTCCATCGGTATATATATTTTATGGAGTCTAAAATCAATATTTCTGGTAGGCACAGTTTTTGGCAGATCCAAGTTATTATACCCTGACCAATATGTGGTTAGTTTTAACTACCAATTGTTATTGGGGAACTGGTACATTCTATTGGTGTTTTGTTTGTTATCAAAAACCGGTTGACAACGTATGCTACTTTTGGCAAGATTTTATTCGGAAACAAGTATATACGGCCGAAAGTTCGGCCAGGCCGAATCTTATGTACCCTCCACCATGGATTGCGTACAAACTTCTACGAAAGACTGTCATCCACGATCGAATTACTTGGGTTGTGGTATCTTAAAACTTCTTAAAATCGTTTTCTAAAAAGTGAGTTAGTCCATACGTGGTAGAGAGCCAGAATTGAAATATGGGGGGTCGCTTATATGGGGGCTATATACAATTATGAACTTGATATGGACCAATTTTTGTGTGATTGGGGATCGATTTATCTGAGGACTATATATAACTATAGACCGATATGGACCTAGTTAGGCATGGTTGTTAATGGCCATATACTTAATGGCTATATACTAGCACAATGTACTAAATTTCAACTGACTCGGATGAAATTTGCTCCTCCAAGAGGCTCCAAAACCAAATCTCAGGATCGGTTTATATGGGGGCTATATATAATTATCGACTGATATGGACTACTTTTGGCATGGTTGTTAAATATCATATACTAAAACCACGTACCAAATTTCAACCAGGTCGGAACAATTTTGCTTCTCCAAACGGCACCGGAGGTCAAATCTGGGGATCGGTTTATATGGACTGATATGAATCAATTCCTGCATGGTTGTTATATACCATATACTAACATCACATACCAAATTTCAACCGAATCGGGTGAATTTTGCTCTTCCAAGGGGCTCCGGAGGTCACATCTGGGGATCGGTTTATATGGGGGCTATATATAATTATGAACCGATTTCTACCAATTTTTGCATGGTTGGTAGAGACCATATACTAACACCATGTACCAAATTTCAACCGAATCAGATGAATTTTGCTCTTCCCAGGGGCTCCGGAGGTCAAATCTGGGGATCGGTTTATATGGGGGCTATATATAATTATGGACCGATTTCGACCAATTTTTGCATGGGTGTTTGAGGCCATATATTAACACCACGTACCAAATTTCAACTGAAACAGATGAATTTTGGTCTTCCAAGAGGCTCCGGAGGTCAAATCTGGTGATCGGTTCATATGGGGGCCATATATAATTATGCACCGATTTCACTGATTTCCAAATTTTGCTTGAAGCCATATATTAACACCATGTACCAAATTTTAGCCGGATCGGATGAAATTTGATTCTCCGCAAGCCAAATCGGGGGATCGGTTTATAGGTTTATATAATTATGGACCGATATGGACCAATTTTTGCATGGTTGTTTATTTAAAATATCAAATTAAATTTCTTTTTCAAGTTCAATTAGTATAAAAAAAATATTCAGTAAGGCTTTCGCTTTTCCAAATCCGAATTGCCGGGCATCACGCTTGACACCTGCAATCAGATTTTGTACAGCCACCTTGTCCACCTTCTTCGCCGCAGAAAGCCAGTTTGCCTTGAACTGCTGCTCGTCCTTAGCAGTTTTTTGGTCTTCTTTAGGTTCCGCTTGACAATAGCCCAGTATTTCTCTTTTGGGCGGAGCTCTGGCGTGTTGGGAGGGTTCTTGTCCTTGGGAACCACCTGCACGTTTTTGGCGGCGTACCACTCCATGGCCTTTTTACCGTAATGGCAAGATGCCAAATCCGGCCAAAACAGTACGGAACAACCGTGTTTCTTCAGGAAAGGCAGCAGACGTTTATTCAAACACTCTTTCACGTAAATTTCTTGGTTGACAGTCCCGGAAGCTATGAAAATGCTGCTTTTCAAGCCACAGGTACAGATGGCTTGCCAAACCAGATATTTCTTTGCGAACTTTGACAGTTTTATATGCTTGAAAATATCTGCTACCTTTCCCCTTCCTTTTGCCGTATAAAACTCCTGTCCCGGAAGCTGCTTGTAGTCGGCTTTGACGTAGGTTTCGTCGTCCATTACCACGCAGTCAAACTTCGTCAGCATCGTCGTGTACAGCCTCCGGGATCGCGCTTTGGCCGTCGTATTTTGTTTATCATCGCGATTTGGAGTTACTACCTTCTTGTAAGTCGATAGTCCGGCTCGTTTTTTGGCTCGATGCACGGTTGTAGACGATACACCCAGCTTATTTGCGGCATCTCGGAGAGAGAGGTTAGGGTTTCGCTTGAAACTACCGGCAACTCTCATTGTCGTCTCAGCGCCTTCCGGTTTTCGATTTCCCCCCGATCCAGACTTCCTGGCTGTCGACAAACGTTCCCCAAGCACTTTAATTACATTTGTAATGGTTGATTTGGCAACTTTTAGCGATTTTGCCAGCTTTGCGTGCGATTAGGTCGGATTTTCGCGATACGCGAGCAAAATTTTGATACGCTGCTCTTCTTGCTTGGACGGCATTTTGACAACTGAAGAGTGAATTCCAAAATCAAAATAGGAGCAACATTCTACACACACACACCTTAAAAATGAGGGGTGTTCAGGTTTTTTTAAATGCAAAATTGAAAGAAATACGTCAAGTTTATATTGACCAAATTTTGACCGTATCACCCTTTAAAAGTGGACCGATATGGCCCATTTGCAATACCATCCGACCTACATCAATAACAACTAGTTGTGCCAAGTTTCAAGCCTAAAGCTTGTTTCGTTCGGAAGTTCGCGTGATTTCAACAGTCGGACGGGCATGCTCAGATCGACTCAGAATTTCACCACGACCCAGAATGGGGTCTTAGAGCAATATTTCGATGTGTTACAAACGGAATGACAAAGTTAATATACCCCCATCCTATGGTGGAGGGTATAAAAACCTCTAGCTAAAGCTTGTCTAAGACTATTGCCAAACGTAGTCTCCCTTCGGCTCTGTTTTCTTACTTTTTGGCATAAGCGCACAAGTCCCAAAAAACGTGTGTTATAATTATAAAAAATTATTTGGTACATGAAAGGAACTGATATCGACATTTTCGAGACCAAAAACGGCATTTGCCTATAAATTGGCAACCCTAAGTGAGAGTCTTTCCGTTTCCATATATAGAATGGAGAAAGAGATCTATATCAATTTCCTCTCTTTCCACATGAGTTTTCTTTTCAACAGCGTAACTAACAGTTCGCTTTTTAAGCTTGCGTTGTTCAGTCGGTTTCGTGTAATGTTATCTTTTTCGGTATTTATTTGTCATCCTTCGGACAGTTTTTGTGTTTATTTATTTGTAAAATGTTACTATAGATTAATTAATTAATACTAATGTGAGTTGTTGTCATTGTCAGTTACTATTGTGCTACTTCAATTTGTTTTTCGTTTTACGTCGACCATTGAATATCAAGCGAATTCATATTTGCTTGGAATCAACCGAGGCAAGTAAGTTTGTTGGTTTTGTTGTATTATGTTATACTAGTTAAATAAACAAGTATGTGTTTTGCTTTATTATACTAAAACTATATATAGTTTTATTTAACTATAAACTATAGTTTTGTTGTAGTACTACTATTTGCTATATTGTATGTATTGTTTGCGTCTTATGATTTGTTTGGAATCCGTTATGTTCAAAAGATTGTATTTCGCTGCAAAAACAAAAAACACACACCCCTAAAATATTGCAAAAGAGTTCTCTCTCTCCTTTGTTATTCTCAATTTGCCGAAGTTTATTCAGTGATGCCAACTCCCGAATGGAGAAAAGCACCAAAAATCACAAAAAATATCCAAAAATATCGGTGTACGTTTGCGTACACAGCTTTATATTTTTAATGCTTATTTCAATTTCATTCCATTTATTTTGATCAGTAATGAATTTCAGTGAAGAATTCTTCGACAAATTTCCAATTATGTTTCTCAGATGACAACATAAATTTTTCGACTATAAATATGCCGATTTTCCGATCTTTGCCTCGAAAGTCTAACGTCGGCCGGGGCCGACTATATTATACCCTACACCACTTTGTAGATCCACATTTTCGATACTATATCAAATCCGTTAAATGTCTTGGGTGTCATGTTTGTAATGGAGTCATGTTTACAAGTTTTCGACTTAGCAGTGGCGTTTTTACAAGGAAAATGTGGGTATTTTGGCCAATTTTGCCGAAATCAGAAAAACATATATATGGGAGCTATATCTAAATCTGAACCGATTTCAACCAAATTTGGCATGTAAAGCTATAGTGGTAATTCTACTCCATGTGCAAAAGTTCACTTAAATCGGATTACAAATTTGATCTCTGGAGTCGTATGAGGGTAAATCGGACGAAAGATATATATGGGAGCTATATGTAAATCTGAACCGATTTCAACTAAAATTGACAAGTATATCGAAAACATTAATTCTACTCCCTGTACAAAATTTAAAGCAAATAAGGAAAAACTCTAGCATACGGGCCATATAAGTTCATATCGGGAGAAAGATAAAGGGTGGTTAAAATTTCAAGGGCCGATGTTGATTTTGAATAAAACACAAACTAAAGGGTGATTCTTTTGAGGTTAGGATTTTCATGCATTAGTATTTGACAGATCACGTGGGATTTCAGACATGGTGTCAAAGAGAAAGATGCTCAGTATGCTTTGACATTTCATCATGAATAGACTTACTAACGAGCCACAACGTCGAATTTTCAGTGAATGGGCCCTAGAAAAGTTGGCAGAAAATCCGCTTTTTTATCGACAAATTTTGTTCAGCGATGAGGCTCATTTCTGGTTGAATGGCTACGTAAATAAGCAAAATTGCCGCATTTGGAGTGAAGAGCAACCAGAAGCCGTTCAAGAACTGCCCATGCATCCCGAAAAATGCACTGTTTGGTGTGGTTTGTACGCTGGTGGAATCATTGGACCGTATTTTTTCAAAGATGCTGTTGGACGCAACGTTACGGTGAATGGCGATCGCTATCGTTCGATGCTAACAAACTTTTTGTTGCCAAAAATGGAAGAACTGAACTTGGTTGACATGTGGTTTCAACAAGATGGCGCTACATGCCACACAGCTCGCGATTCTATGGCCATTTTGAGGAAAAACTTCGGAGAACAATTCATCTCAAGAAATGGACCGGTAAGTTGGCCACCAAGATCATGCGATTTGACGCCTTTAGACTATTTTTTGTGGGGCTACGTCAAGTCTAAAGTCTACAGAAATAAGCCAGCAACTATTCCAGCTTTGGAAGACAACATTTCCGAAGAAATTCGGGCTATTCCGGCCGAAATGCTCGAAAAAGTTGCCCAAAATTGGACTTTCCGAATGGACCACCTAAGACGCAGCCGCGGTCAACATTTAAATGAAATTATCTTCAAAAAGTAAATGTCATGGACCAATCTAACGTTTCAAATAAAGAACCGATGAGATTTTGCAAATTTTATGCGTTTTTTTTTAAAAAAAAGTTATCAAGCTCTTAACAAATCACCCTTTATATAGGAAATTATTGTAATTTCATTTTATTATGATATATAGGTATTACTCAATTATGTATGGAACAAAATATCGGCCAAATGGGCGCCGCGACCTCGGTGGCACACCTTCATCCGATGGTCCAAATTTTCGATGACGCTGAGGCATGATGGAGGTTCTATGCCCTTAATGTGCCGAATTATCTCATCCTTTAGCTCTTGAATTGTTGCTGGCTTATCGACGTACACCTTTACTTTCAAATAACTAAAAAGAAAAAAGTCCAACGGTGTCAAATCACATGATTTTGGCGGTCAATTGACATAGCCATTGCGTGAGATAACACGGCCATTGAATTTGTTGCGCAAAAGAGCCATTGTTTCGTTAGCTGTGTGGCAAGTGGCACCGTCCTGCTGAAACAACATAACGTCCACATCCATATCTTCCAATTCGGGTCATAACAAGTTCGCTTTCATCTCACGATAGCGAACACCATTCACAGTAACTGCCTGAACGGCCTCATTTTGGAAAAATACGGCCCGATGATGCCGCCAGCCCATAAACCGCACTAAAAAGTCACTCTTTGTGTGTGCATTGGTTTTTCGACAATCACTCTTGGATTCTCTTTCGCCCAAATGGGGCAATTCTTTTTATTGACGAATCCACTGAGGTGAAAATGTGCCTCATCACTGAAGATGATTTTCTTCGAAAATTGATGATCCACTGTTGCCATTTCTTGGAACCATTTAACACGTTGTTTGGATTGTGTATCTCTCCATGGTTCAAATTGAGTAAATAGAGAAATGTCAAATAAAATTGGAAAAAAAAACTTGGCGTTTAGGTGTGGCTCACATTCAACATCGGCCCTTACAATTTAACCACCCGTTATATATTGAAGCTATATCTAAACCTGAACCGATTTCAACCAAATTCGGCACACTGTACGACACTATCACTTGCACTCCTTGTGTAAAATTTAAAGCAAATCAGGCTTTTAGGACCATATTAGAGGTATCGGGCAAAAGATATATATGGGAGCTGTATCTAAAACTGAACCGATTCAATAGGGTTATATTCTGACCCAAAACACATACTTGTGTCAAATTTGAGGTCGATTGGACTTAAATTGCGACCTAAACGTTGATCACAAAAATGTGTTCATAGACAGACGGATAGACGGACATGGCTAGATCGACTCATGGACCGGCCCTGAGCAATATTGCCGAAGACACCTTATGTATATCTCGTATCCTTCTGGGTGTTGCAAACATATGCACTAACTTATAATAACCTGGTCCACAGTGTGGAGGAGGGTATAAATAGCACTGAAAGGAAACGCCAAAAAGCACCAACTATAAAGGCATTTTGTTGCTTTTTAAAAGTCAAAAGGCACCAAATTTGGTGGTATAAGCACCATATTGGCATCTCTGCTTGCATTCATTCTCTCAGTGTTGCCAACTCCCCAAGGCCAAAAAGCACCAAAAATATATTATAAATTCTAACATACCACCTCCCACCACAAAATCGAAAATGAAATGCTCTACTAAAAAAAAACTTCCGAAGAGGTATTACAGAACTTTTGCGTATTGAATTTGTAATTTTATGAAGTCATGAACCGCTATTGAAGTATACACCTTGATCAGTTTCAATGATTTCATCCAATTCATTTTGATCAGTACTATTTACTTTACTTTATATTTATTATATATTAACATTTAAAGGAGTATATTGCTTATTTCAGTTGTGCGTGCTTTTGTAAATTTACTACAAACGTTTTTTAATGACATCTTTATCACGTTCAAAACTTTCTACAGAATACCGTAAATAACAATATTAATTAAAAAATAATCAATACCACCTTCATAACAATCAAATTCTATATATGGCAATAACGTTGAGTTTCTTAAGCTGTTGAAAATCTAATCCAAATTTTTGTATCTATTAAACTTAATACTGTTCACAAAAAAAAAAAAAAAAAAACACCAAAAGCACTAAATGAAAATGCCAGAAAGCACCAAGTTGGTGCTTTTTTTTTGAAAAGGCACCAAAAAGGCAATTTGGTGCTTTTTAGAAATCAAAAAGCACTAAATTTGGTGCTACAAGCACCAAATTGGCATCACTGCATTCTCTGCTCTTGACAAATTCTTTCTCACAAAAAATCATACATCCTGAAAGTATGCTATACATTTTAATTTGTTCAAATTTTATTCAATTGGTATTGCCAAATTAAATTTAGGACAAGTACACGAAGCGTATAAATAAACAACTTTGAAAAAGGTTTGAGTTCAAGTGCAGTTCTAAATATTTCTTTCAAATTCAAAGAGTAATGTGAGTGCAAAGTTTTCAACACTCCTCTTTCAAAGTAGTGTTGTCAGATTAGGGGATTTTCCCCCAAACTGGGCATTTTTTCTCGTGGTTGGGGATATTTTGTTGACTTTGCTGATAAGGGGATTTGGCTGGGGATAAAGCCAAATTCCTTTATTTGTGGGGATATTTCCACCATTCTAACAGGTTGGCTGATAAGTCCCCGGCGTCGCTAGTATTAAATGCATATTATTTTTATATAGTACCAACCTTCAAATGATTCGTGTCAAAATTTGACGTCTGTAAGTCAATTAGTTTGTGAGATAGAGCGTCTTTTGTGAAGCAACTTTTGTTATTGTGAAAAAAATGGAAAAAAGGAATTTCGTGTTTTGATAAAATACTGTTTTCTGCAAGGAAAAAATACGGTGGAAGCAAAAACTTGGCTTGAGTTTTCGGACTCTGCCCCAGGGAAATCAACAATAATTGATTGGTATGCAAAATTCAAGCGTGGTGAAATGAGCACGGAGGACGGCGAACGCAGTGGACGCCCGAAAGAGGTGGTTACCGACAAAAACATCAAAAAAATCCACAAAATGATTTTTAATGACCGTAAAATGAAGTTGATCGAGATAGCAGAGGCCTTAAAGATATCAAAGGAACGTGTTTGTCATATCATTGATCAATATTTGGATATGCGGAAGCTCTGTGCAAAATGGGTGCCGCGCGAGCTCACATTTGACCAAAAACAACAAAGTGTTGATGATTCTGAGCGGTGTTTGCAGCTGTTAACTCGTAATACACCCGAGTTTTTCCTTCGATATGTGACAATGGATGAAACATGGTTCCATCACTACACTCCTGAGTCCAGTCGGCTGAGTGGACAGCGACCGGTGAACCGTCTCCGAAGCGTGGAAAGTCTCAAAAGTCCGCTGGCAAAGTAATGGCCTCTGTTTTTTGGGATGCTCATGGAATAATTTTTAGCGATTATCTTGAGAAGGGAAAAACCATCAACAGTGACTATTATATGGCATTATTGGAGCGTTTGAAGGTCGAAATCGCGGCAAAACGGCCCCATATGAAGAAGAAAAAAGTGTTGTTCCACCAAGACAACGCACCGTGCTACAAGTCATTGAGAACGATGGCAAAAAATCATGAATTGGGCTTCGAATCGCTTCCCACCCCACCGTATTCACCAGATCTGGCCCCCAGCTACTTTTTCTTGTTCTAAGACCTCAAAAGGATGCTCGCAGGGAAAAAATTTGGCTGCAATGAATTTGGCGAAACTGAGGCCTATTTTGAGGCAAAACCGAAGGAGTACTACCAAAATGGTATCAAAAAATTGGAAGGTCGTTATAATCATTGTATCGCCCATGAAGGGAACTATGTTGAATAATAAAAACGAATTTTGACAAAAAAAGGGTTTTTGTTTGTTAGACCTTATCAGCCAACCTGTTATGTTACGTTTTATGAAAGTTTTCTGGACTTTAAAAATTTGTTTGTGTATGTGAGTTAAATGAACAAAAAAAGGGATACTCAAATGAAGTATAAAATTTACTAAATTCGTGCTTCCCACAAAATAGTTGAGAATTTCTTAAAATTTTTAAATTTTACCAATAATGCGTCCATCATGAAATAAAATATAAAACAACGAGATTTCAAATCTACTTTTTATAATATACTAGCGTAACCCGGCCCGCTTCGCTGCGCCTTCCGAAGCGTGTTTGAAGGAACATTTTGCGTTAACTTAGTCAACCATATCCTTCGGGCTGAAAACAAATTCAAAACGATTTGATTCCTTTAAAACAAATCGGACTACTTGCTTTTTCGTTTATAGGTACAAATACGGCGGATATGCATATGTAAAACGGTTCGTTTTAAAAAAGTGTTGGCGAGAGAGTATACCCTTTTTTCCAAATTTTTTAAATAATGTTCTCTATTCAAGTAGTTGGACAATCTTCTATATTTCTTGTGAATTTTAAGTGTGGTTTGTCAAGGAAAGGTATCCTTCTCCTCAACATATCTGAAAATTAGGCACTATATTATAATAACATATAAAGAATTACTGTTTCCCATCCAATAAATCGGACAAAGCAAAACTAGTAAAAAATTTTACCACATTAACATTTGCTAAAATGTTGAAAAATGATGCACCCTCTACGTTGGCTGCCAATTTCATGTAAATTTAAGTTCTTTACTAAAAAGAAGTCTGGCAGAAGCCTGTGCAAAAATCATAAAATTATTTACCGAGTTCCCATTTACGGACAACCCTCTATTTTCAATTTAAGAAAAAAACGGACAAAAGGGAATCCTCTCCCCACCTTCGCTCCACTCCGACCAGATATCGGACTATCACGTACCCTATATTAATTTCACAACTACTCAATGGTCCCTGTAAATTCTATCGAAGTAAATCGACAAAGTTTATTTCAATTTCCCCTTCCCCAACCAGATATCGATAAATCACATACTAATTTAAAAATCATGTATACATTTAATCACCTCCTCCCACGTTCCTTGTAAATTTCAAGTAGATCGGAGATGTTTAAATTTTGCTCTATTATTTTAAAGGGACGTCACTTTCCCCGATACAATATCGACAAACACTGTAGTAAATATCACCCATAACCTTCCCTGAAAATTCTTGAAACTTTCCTTCAAGTGTGGGGCAAGGAAGGTTGCCTCTTCGTTCATAACCTTCCTCCACTGCCTTTGTAAATTTCAAGAAAACTTAAGAATTTTTTGTTTTTTTTGCAGTTTTAGAGGAGGACCTCCTCCCCGACCAAATATCGAAAAGTGATGTAGCGTATCTTTTGTAAACGTCCCAGAAAATGTCAAGCAAATTATAAGCCTAAAGGGGCGGTCTCTCTTCCGTCCAAATATCACAAAATCACGTATCAACTATTAATATCGTAACCTCTCCCCAGTCCTCTGTAAATTTCAAGTAACTCGGTAAAGTGTAATTGTTTCTCTATATGTACTTAAGAGAAGTGGATGTATCCCTCCGTCCTTTTATTTTTATTAAAAAATCAGTAACCTGATATATATTTCATAACCTCACCCATTTTTTTCAGTAAAATTTCAGTCGGGGGAGTTTAGTTTTGTTTTCACTGTACTTAAAAAAAAGTCGGGCAAAGGGGGGGTCCCCCTCGCCGACCAAATATCGAAAAATAATGTAGCGGATTTTTGTCTAGATGCCAACCCCAACATTCAAAGAAAATTTCAAGCAAATCGCATAATTTTGTTCCAAGTTTCAAAAAGTAGTGCAAGGGGGAGGTCCCCTCCCCGTCCACATATGAAATCATCAGGTACCCCATATTAATTCCATAACCTCACCGCATGTTCTCTGTAAATCTCAGATAATTTAGAGAATTTTAGTTTTTTCACTGTACTTTGAAAAAAGTCGAACAAAGGGGAGGTCCCCCTCCGCCACCAAATATCGAAATATAAAGTAGCGGATCTTTGTCTAGATGCCAACCCCAACCTTCAATGAAAATTTCAAGCAAATCGGTCAACTTTGGTCCAATTTTCAAAAAGTCCGCCAAAGGGGAGGTCCCCCTCCGCGACCAGGTGTCAAAAAACGAGGTACCCTATTTTCACCGCATGAACACCCCCTACGATCTCTGAAAGTTTCAAGTAAATCGGTTCAGCCGTTTCGGAGCCAACTCAGAACATACAAACAAACAAATAAACAAACATAGATTGAATTTTATATAAAGGGTGATTTGTTAAGAGCTTGATAACTTTTTTTTAAAAAAAAAACGCATAAAATTTGCAAAATCTCATCGGTTCTTTATTTGAAACGTTAGATTGGTCCATGACATTTACTTTTTGAAGATAATTTCATTTAAATGTTGACCGCGGCTGCGTCTTAGGTGGTCCATTCGGAAAGTCCAATTTTGGGCAACTTTTTCGAGCATTTCGGCCGGAATAGCCCGAATTTCTTCGGAAATGTTGTCTTCCAAAGCTGGAATAGTTGCTGGCTTATTTCTGTAGACTTTAGACTTGACGTAGCCCCACAAAAAATAGTCTAAAGGCGTCAAATCGCATGATCTTGGTGGCCAACTTACCGGTCCATTTCTTGAGATGAATTGTTCTCCGAAGTTTTCCCTCAAAATGGCCATAGAATCGCGAGCTGTGTGGCATGTAGCGCCATCTTGTTGAAACCACATGTCAACCAAGTTCAGTTCTTCCATTTTTGGCAACAAAAAGTTTGTTAGCATCGAACGATAGCGATCGCCATTCACCGTAACGTTGCGTCCAACAGCATCTTTGAAAAAATACGGTCCAATGATTCCACCAGCGTACAAACCACACCAAACAGTGCATTTTTCGGGATGCATGGGCAGTTTTTGAACGGCTTCTGGTTGCTCTTCACTCCAAATGCGGCAATTTTGCTTATTTACGTAGCCATTCAACCAGAAATGAGCCTCATCGCTGAACAAAATTTGTCGATAAAAAAGCGGATTTTCTGCCACTGATTTTGGTAATAAAATTCAATGATTTGCAAGCGTTGCTCGTTAGTAAGTCTATTCATGATGAAATGTCAAAGCATACTGAGCATCTTTCTCTTTGACACCATGTCTGAAATCCCACGTGATCTGTCAAATACTAATGCATGAAAATCCTAACCTCAAAAGAATCACCCTTTATATAGATATTATATATTTTTAAATATAATGTATATACCGCATGAAACATAATAGAACTTTGTATAAATTTTTATTACAAATGTTGTTTCAGTTGACAAAAATTTATATACATAAAATTCTTATCTGCATTCTTCTTTTGAAAAAAAAATAGTTCGGTTGGGGATTTTTTGGGGATATATTTTCGAAATTATCATCAAGATAAACTTAGCCAGTCACTTTAGTGTGTTCCAGGCTCACTTACATATTGTCCACATCTGGAAGCAGTCCACTTATAAGTTTGGTTATACATTTTTTGGGTTCAACGGTATAAATTAGAAATTATCATAGGGGTTAAATTGACCAATTGTCAATCGGAAATCAAATGGAATTTCACTATATTACATAATCTACCCTAAGTGCGGATTCAATTGAAAATATTATAAAACATGAGCAGAAAACTGAATTGAATAATTAAAAGCTCTAATTACACGCCATGCGGATAATTGAATAACTTGTGATAGAATGAATTTAAGCCTGCAAATTTTGTACAAACATTTTTACTCATACTCTCCATACGTACATGTAATGTTCTTTTTAGACACGCTTTTGATATGTCATTACTCTCTGAATAAGAGTCCATATTTCATTTGCAGTGCTTGTAGGTATATATTTTGTTGTTGTTGTTTTTTATTCTAAATATATTCTCTACAACAAAACACCATCATTTATGATGATATATTTATGTCTATTGCAATACTCTGAGAGTGTGGGAAAGGTATTAGACCCAGTCGGATAATTCGTGGGCCCTGCATTTATAAGAGTGCGTTATAAAGGCTTCTATTAAAATTTCATGAGAGTTTAAACGATAAGGTGCTAAAGATTGAAAATCGACAATCGAATTACTTGAATTTGTGTTAACACACCCAGAGAACAAAAATGGGGTCATCTCAAACGTGTCTCAAGAATATTTCCATGGGGAAAATACATTTTTGTCTCAAAATTATGTTTTTTTTTTGTCTCTCTAAACATAACATGATTGCCAAAATAAGATACATAATTCCGGAGAAAATAATATGTACATATTTCGACAAACATGTTCATGTTTCCCATAAAAAATTAACATAACATGATCATATTACTTCTATGCGTGCTTCTTATCTTTGCTTTCTAAATAATAGTCCACAATGAGTGTTTCTTTGATAAAACAAGTATGTAAGGACCTTATGTTCGGACGGACTATCACTATGCATCCACGGTTGCCACAGTTGATACACAGTTAAATTTTCGCACGAGGTAATTAATTTTTCCGTATACTTTTTTTCTGTGTAATTTATGTAGTCGTAGTATTGAGCGGGTAAAGAAATTGAAAAGTCCATATGTAATTATAAACATATATGGACAATACAAACAGTTGCCACTCAAGTCAAAAATAATCTATCAAAAATTTTGAGAAAAAAAAAACTAAAAAAAAACTACCAAACACAAAATCTTATTTTTCAAAATTTTATTTCTATCGAAAATGTTGTCAACATTTTATTTCCATAGAATCTTTAGTCAAAATTTTATTTCTATAGAAACTTTTGTAAACATTTTATTTCTAAAAAATATTATTATTATTTCTATCGAAAATGTTATTAACATTTTAACAAAATTTTTTATAGAAAAAATTTTGTCATAATTATACTTCTATAGAAAGTTATGTCAACATTTTATTTCCATAGAAAATTTTGTCAAAAATTTATTTCTATAGAATTATTTATCAAAATTTTATTTCTTTAGAAAATTTTCTCAAAGTTTTATTTCTATAGAAAAAATTGTCAAAATTTTATTTCTATAGAAAATTTTGTGAAAATTGTATTTCTATAGAAAATGTTGGCAAAATTTTATTTCTATAGAAAATTTTGTGAAAATTTTATTTCTATAGAAAATTTTGTCGAAATTTTATTTCTATAGAAAATTTTGTGAAAATTCTACAGATAATTTTGTCAACATTTTATTTCTATAGAAAAACTTGGCAAAGCTTTATTTCAATAGAAAATGTTGTAAATTTTTTTCTGTAGAAAATTTTGTCGAAATTTTATTTCTATAGAAAATTTTGTCAAACTTTTGTTCTTTAGAAAATTTTGTCAAAAATTTTTTCTATAGAAAATTTCGTCAAAATTTTATTTCTATAGAAAATTTTGTCAAAATTTTACTTCTATAGAAAATTTTGTCAAAATTTTACTTCTATAGAAAATTTTGTCAAAATTTTACTTCTATAGAAAATTTTGTGAAAATTGTATTTCCATAGGAAATTTTGTCAAAATTTTATTTCTATAGAAAATGCTGGCAAAATTTTATTTCTATAGAAAATTTTGTGAAAATTTTATTTCTATAGAAAATTTTGTGAACATTTTATTTCTACAGATAATTTTGCCAACATTTTATTTCTATAGAAAATTTTGGCAAAATTTTATTTAAATAAATGTTGTCAAAATTTTTTTTTCTGTAGATAATTTTGTCGAAATTTTATTTCTATAGAAAATTTTTTTAAAATTCGACAGCTAATTTTGTCAACATTTTATTTCTATAAAAAAAAAACTTGGCAAAATTTTATTTCAATAGAAAATGTCGTCAATTTTTTTTGTGTAGAAAATTTTGACGAAATTTTATTTCTATAGAAAATTTTTTCAAAATTCTACAGCTTATTTTGTCAACATTTTATGTCTAGAAAAAACCTTGGCAAAGTTTTATTTCAATAGAAAATGTTGTTAATTTTTTTCTGTAGAAAATTTTGTCGAAATTTTATTTCTATAGAAAAATTTTTTCAAAATTCTACAGATAATTTTGTCAACATTTTATTTCTATAGAAAACCTAGGCAACATTTTATTTCAATAGAAAATGTTGTCAAAATTTTATTTCTATAGAAAATTTTTTCAAAATTTTTTTTCGACAGAAAATTTTTTCAAAATTTTATTTCGACAGAAAATTTTTTTAAAATTTTATTTCTACAGAAAATTTTGTGAAAATTTTATTTCTATAGAACATTTTGTCAAAATTTTATTTCTATAGAAAATTTTTTCAAAAATTTATTTCTATAGAAAATTGTGTCAAAATTTTACTTGTATAGAAAATTTTGTCAAAATTTAATTGCTATAAAACATTTTAACAAAATTTTTTATAGAAAAATTTTGTCAAAATTATACTTCTATAGAAAGTTTTGTCAAAATTTTATTTCCATGGAAAATTTTGTCAAAATTTTATTTCTATAGAATTATTTATCAAAATGTTATTCCTTTAGAAAATTTTCTCAATGTTTTATTTTTATAGAAAAAATTGTCAAAATTTTAATTCCATTGAAAATTTTGTCAAAATTGTATTTCTATAGAAAATTTTGTGAAAATTTTATTTCTATAGAAAATGTTGGCAAAATTTTATTTCTATAAAAAATTTTGTGAAAATTGTATTTCTATTTTTATACCCTGCGTCACACTGTGAAACAGGGTATTATAAGTTAGTGCATATGTTTGCAACACCCAGAAGGAGACGAGATAGACACATGGTGTCTTTGGCAATAGTGCTCAGGGTGCGTCCCTGAGTCCAGTCCGTCCGTCCGTCCGTCTGCCCATGAATCGTCCAATCGACTTCAAATTTGGCACAAGTTTCTGTTTTGGGTCAGAATAGAACTCAATTGATTTTGGAAGAAATTGGTTCAGAATTAGATATGGCTCCCATATATATTTTTCGCCCGATATGCTCTTATATGTTCCCAGTAGCCAAAGTTTTACCCTGATATGCTTGAAATTTTGCACAAACACAACAGTTGGTCGTGTAGTCAAGTGTGCGAAATTTGATTGAAATCGGTTTAGATTTAGATATAGCTGCCATATATATCTTTCGGCCGATATGGACTTATATGGCCCCGGAAGCCACAGGTTTACCCTAATTTGCTTGAAATTTTGCACATGGAGTGTAATTAACATTGTAGCTATGCGCACCAAATTTGGTTGATATCGGTTCAGATTTAGATATAACTCCCATATATATCTTTCGCCCGATGTTGACTTATATGGCCCCAGAAGCCAGGGTTTTACCACAATTTGGTTGAAATCTTGCACAAACATAACAGTTGGTCTTGTGGTCAAGTGTGCGAAATTTGATTGAAATCGGTTCAGATTTAGATATAGCTCCCATATATATCTTTCGCCTGATTTTCCCTCATATGACCACAGAGATCAAAGTTGTAATTCGATTTACGTGAAATTTTGCACGGGTAGTAGAATTAACATAGTTATTATGCGTGGCAAAATTGGTTGAAATCGTTTCAGATTTAGATATAGCTTCCATATATATGTTTTTCCGATTTGGGTAAAAATTACCAAAAATACCCACATTTTCCTTGTAAATCGCCACTGCTAAGTCGAATTTCTATAGAAAACGTTGTCAACATTTTATTTCTATAGAAAATTTTTTCAACATTTTATTTCTATAGAAAATTTTGTTTCTATGGAACGCTTTATCAAAATTTTATTTCTATGGAATTTTTGTCAAAATTTTATTGCTGTATATTGTTTTTTTTTTTCAAAATTTTATTTCTATAAAATATTGGCCAAAAATATAGATTGTACACAGAATGGCAATTTTTACACAAATTGTCCGAATATTATTTCATCTAAATAGAAACCTGTTGCTTTGCCTACTTAAGAAAACCATCGGTCCACCCTCATATACAGACAAATGTATTCATTTGTTCATACATACGTATACATAATGTTGTTATGTATTTTTGTGCTTGGATATATAAACAAATAGCCTTTGGGAAATTTATAACAAATGTATCAAGGGACTTGTCCCTTTCATCTAAACAAATGGATGGATAACACACCAGTTGAATGTGGTAGTGGTAGTGGTGCTGGTGGCGCTTGTTACTAACTTCCATAGCAAACACAGACTTTGTGGTCCCACAGCGGCATGTCCTTTTCAGTCCATAATGAACATTAAACAGTGTGTTATCCCACTCGTCTGAACACATACTCGCATATACATACTCAAATTGGACACAAAAAAAAAGATCTTGAATTTCTTTTCAATATTTATTATCATTTCAGTTTTGTTAAGGGATTTTTATTACAAATAAAACGTTTTGGTACGGGAAAATATGATACGATATTGATGGGATAAATAAATTGTAAATAAATACAATATATGTACATAGACTTATGACAAATAAAAGAAAAATACAAAAATATAATAACAGTTTTTTGTTAAGGTTGATGTAACCATAATAATCGATGTAATAAAAACAAATCCATTATTATACTCAAAAAACCACATGTCCTAAAAAAAATCAACGAAATTCTTTATAGCCGATTGGACTTTATTTTAGTTAAAAAAAATTGTTGGATTTAGTTAAATTTTGCAAAATTTCGAAAAAAAAAATCTTATTCGAATTATTTCTTTTTAACTTTATAATGTAAACTAAAAATGAGAAGAAAACTTTTTTACAAATGAAGTATGTACACAATTTTACGAAATTCGAAAATAGTTCATATTTTCCTAAAATGAGTGAAGATTACTTATATTGCATTCACAAGTTGAAATGAGCACATTTTCCTTAAATTATGTCTGTCTTGAATTTCATATAGCGCTAAATAAATTTTAACATTTTGTAACTCCAATTTTTTCTTCCAAATATGAAATTTTCTTAAAACACAGAAACAAATATTGTTTTTAGTATTTTTTTTTTTCAATTTGAAAAAAATATAAACTTATTTTTGTCCTATTGTAATTAATAAAATATTTTAGTTAAATTTTTCTGAAAATAAACCTAGATTTTCTTTCATGGCGTGGATTAAAATAGATCCTAATTTTCAATTTCAGGCAACTCCGATAAAGAGTGCGGTGTCTAAAAGCCCAAAAACTCAACACGGAATATCGGTCTACATAGGGACTATACCAACACAGGGATCGATATACACCGTAACCGGTTCGCCATTCACTTATCCCAGCCGTAAGTACTCGATGATTTGAATATTGTGTATATCACTCAATGTCTTGGTATAGCTCCCATATAAATGGATCTTCCTATTTGACTTCTTGGGCTTTTAGAAATCGCATCAATGACTCCAATCTGCTTAATAAAGTGCCTACCGGTAATATCAATTTTAGATACCATAAAATATGTACCGAAATCGCATCAGTGACTCTAATCTACTTAATAAAGTGCCTACCGGAAATATCGATTTTAGATACCATAAAATATGTACCGATCGAATCAAAATCACCTCCAGAGCACAGTGTCTACAGTTGGTAGAATTATACCAAAAAGTGGTAGATTTTTTTAATGCTTGGAAAATTGGTAGAATTCTAGATTTTTTTGGTAAATTTTTGCAAAATTTTCCTCTCTAAAAATTTTCTATAGATATAAAATGTTGGCATAATTTTCTATAGAAATAAAATTTTGGCAAAATTTCCTATAGTAATAAAATTTTGGCAAAATTTCCTATAGAAATACAATTTCGGCAACATTTTCTATAGAAATAAAATTTATGAATAATTTTCTATAGAAATAAAATTTTGAAAAAATGTTCTATGGAAATAAAGTTTTGACAAAATTTTCTATAGAAATAAAATTTTGGCAAAATTTCCTATAGAAATAAAATTTTGGCAAAATTTTCTATAGAAATAAAATTTTTGAATAATTTTCTATAGAAATAAAATTTTGAAAAAATGTTCTATGGAAATAAACTAAAATATTGGCAAAATTTCCTATAGAAATACAATTTCGGCAACATTTGCTATAAAAATAAAATTTAGGCAAAATTTTATATATAAATAAAATGTTAGAAAAATTTTCTATAGAAATTTTGAATAATTTTCTATAGAAATAAAATTTTGACAAAATTTTCTATAGAAAATTTTTTTATTTGGTATTTTTTTTTGTAGAAATTTTCTATAGAAATTGGCAAAATTTTTATAGAATTAAAATTTTAGCAAAATTTTCTATAGAAATAAAATATTGGCAAAATTTTCTGTAGAAATAAAATTTTTGCATAATAGACAGAAATAAAAATTTGACTAATTTTCTATAGAAATAAAATATTGACGAAATTTTCTGTAGAAATAAAATTTTTGCATAATAGACAGAAATAAAAATTTGACTAATTTTCTATAGAAATAAAATATTGACGAAATTTTCTATAGAAGATATTTTTGTTTGGTTGTTTTTTTTTGTAGACATTTTCTATAGATATAAAATTTTGCTAACATTTTCTATAAATATATAGAATTTTAGCTAAATTTTTTGTAGAAATATAATTTTGGCAACATTTTCCATAAAAGATATTTTTGTTTGGTAGTTTTTTTTTTTTGTTGAAATTTTCTATAGAAATAAAATTTTGACAAGATTTTCAATAGAAATAAAATTTTGGCAAAATTTTATATAGAAATAAAATTTTTACAAAATTTTCTATAGGAATAAAATTTTGGCAAAATTTTCTATAGAAATACAACTTTGGTAAAATATTCTATAGAAATGAAATTTTGACAAAATTTTCTAAAAAAATAAAATTTTGTTAAAATTTTATATAGAAATAAAATTTTGGCAAAATTTTCCATAAAAGATATCTTTGTTTAGTAGATTTTTTGTTGAAATTTTTTATAGAAATAAAATTTTGACAAGATTTCCAATAGAAATAAAATTTTATATAGAAATAAAATTTTGGCAAAATTTTCGATAGGAATAAAATTTTGGCAAACATTTTCTATAGAAATACCAAGTTGGCAAAATATTCTATAGAAATAAAATTTTGGCAAAATTTTCTATAGAAATACAACTTTGGCAAAATATTCTATAGAAATGAAATTTTGGAAAATTTTTTATAGAAATAAAATTTTGTTAAAATTTTATATCGAAATAAAATTTTGGCAAAATCTATATATATATATATATATATATATATATATATATATATATATATATATATATATATATATATATATATATATATATATATATATATATATATATATATATATATATATATATATATATATATATATATATATATATATATATATATATATATATATATATATATATATATATATATATATATATATATATATATATATATATATATATATATATATATATATATATATATATATATATATATATATATATATATATATATATATATATATATATATATATATATATATATATATATATATATATATATATATATATATATATATATATATATATATATATATATGCGTACCATATATTTTGGGGACTTTTTTCCGATATATTGTATATTTCGGGGACATTTGCATACTTTGGGGACGGTCCTCAAAAAAATCGTATATAAACCGCATACTTTGCGGACTTCAGTCTATCGTATAGTTCAGGGACTGTTTTTGAAAATTTTGAGATTGCATTTTTGATTTATTGCTCTGTTACATTTATACTTATTTACTTACTGTTTAACAATTTATAACCCTGTTTTATAATATTTATAACAACTTTCATATTTCAATTTTTTTGGTATTGTTGCCACCTCTCCTGTATTAAAAATAAACTTGTAAGATGTGAGGCGACATCTATGAGTAGGCATAAAATATTACTACTGGTTCCAAGCTTTACTAAGTTAAACAAGCCATCTACAGTCTGATTCATGCAATGATCATTTCAATTGCTTCTTTAAAAGATTGGCCTTATGCAATACACTATTATTACAATTCGTTCAAAAGGATATTTTATTTGTCATTCGCACATTTATATTTTTGAAACGAATTAATAAAATTATTTTTCGGAAAATTAAATAAAAACTATAAATATGTAGTTTCAGGGTGCAATAGAATTTGAACCCGGACTTCAGGGCTTTCATTCTAATGCGCTACATACTGAGCTATAGACGCTCTTTTTGCTGGATGACATTAATACGTATTGCACGTGTGCTGTATTTGCACCAGTTAACGTAAGCAACAGAACAACAAATAAATAAAAGTAACATAATAAATTGCAAATCTAGAGTCTCCTTCCAGTGTTACCAAATGAAAATACATATAAAACTAAGTTACCTTTTCGCTATAGGCAAAATGAAGGTTTTTTAACGTTTTTCAAAATATGATGTAAGATGTTAACATACTGCATTATAAACTGATCTAACAAAACAAGAGTGTCTAGCGATAAGCGTAACGGACACTTTATAAACTCTTTCCTATCCATGTGTGTCAAAATTAATTTTTGTAGAAATACTTTTTAAAAAATTTTGTTAATTTAAACCATTTTTGTTGGAGAAATTTTTGTATAAAAAATTTGGTTTTATATAAAATTTTGATTGTATTAAAATTTTGTTTCTATGTAATGATTTATCATTTTTTTTCTATACAAAAATTGTAATACACAAAAAGTTGACAAGATTTCTTACAGCAACAAAATTTTCTACAGAAAAAAAAATTATTTATAAAAACATAACTTTTCCACAAATTTAATAGGTATTTCTATAAAAAATCAGTTTAGACATACTATCATGTTGTCGCTAGACATTCTCTTATTGTTTTTAGATCTTTTTATAACGCAGTGTGTTTACAGCTATTTATCGATGTATTTTGAAAAAAATTTCTTCAAAAAGTCATTTTGTCTACAGCGATAAGGTAACTAAATTGTATGTGTACTTCACTTGGCAACACTAGAATGAGATGCTAGTTTTGCGATATTCCCGCTAGTTTTCTATGATTTGTTTTTCTAGTTGTTAAGTTAAATGGTGCAAATATAGCATACAATACGTGTTAACAGCAATTAGGCATCAGCGCTTATGTAGCTCAGTATGTAGCGCAATGGAGTGGGAGTCCTGAAGTCCAGGTTCAAATCCTGTTGCACCTAGAGATTATATGCTTTTAGATTTTATTTAATTGATTATATCTATGATAGTTAAATTTAAACTATTTGTCGATTCCTTATTAGCCTTTGATTTTTAAAATCATGCTATGTTTTTTGAAAATAATAAAATGATTTTATAAATTGACAACATTTTCGAATGAAATAAAGAACTGACAAAATTTTCAATATTACACTGAAAAAATATTGTCGTAAACAAAACAAAAATGTTTTTCAAACGAGTATTTTGTGACAAACAATGATATAAGTTGTTGTCTTGTGCCAATGACGATAAACTTAACTATGGAATTTTATACCGTTGAATCAATGTCAACTTGTCCTTAAAAATGTGAAACCTTCTGTTTTAACATTTTTGACAAAATATTCTATAGAACAAAATATTTTATAGAAACAAAATTTTGAAAAAAAATCTATTGAAAAGGAACTTTGACAAAATTTTTTTTCTTTTTATTAAAAAACAAAGCTTTTGATAAAATAACAATTTTCTATAAGAACAAAATTTTGACAAAATGTTAGATTGGAGAAAATTTTATATATTTTTAATTCCATGAAAAAGTTTATGGAAAAGTATTTTCACAAACTTTTGTGTAGAAACAAAGTTTTTTAAAATGTTAGTTTTATAAATTTCATAAAAAATGTTTTTTCAATCCAAAGGTTGTCAAATTTCTTTCTAGAAACTTTTTATCAAAGTCTTCCTTTTATAGAAACTGTTGTAAAATTTTTGGGTTTACAGAAAATTTTTGTCAACATTTTTTTTTTGTAGAAAATGTTGTCAATTTTTTATAGAAGATTATGTCAAAATCTTATTGCTGTAGAAAATTTTGTTAAAATTTAATTTCCATAAATTATTTCAATTATCAATATTTAATTTCATTAAAAACTTGCTAAATGAATAATATTTTGGCGAAGTTTTCTAAGAAAAGAAAAAAACTGTAACATAATTTTCTAAAGAAACAAATTTCGTTGTTGTTTTTTTTTTTTTTGATTTCAGCTTAAAACCATGCATTGACTAAACTACAAGTGTAGCTTAACCAGTAGAGGAAAATAATGTTTGTCAAATTTATTTGGGCAAAGACCTATAGACTGCAAGATGGTTGGATAGACGCACGCAGAAATAAATTTTTACAAAATTTTCTAAAGAAATACAATTTGCCAAACTATTCTTAGAAACAAAATTTTAACATCATTTTCTAAGAAATCAATGTACGTTAGTTAAATTAACTAACACCAAGGAAACAAATATACATAAATGATGCATTACGATTAACTAAATTCGTGTTTTCCACCAATTAGTTCAAAATTTCTTTAAATTAGTAAATTTTACCAAAAAATGCATCCACCTTGAACTTCGTTGTCACTAAAGACATTCTTGCAATTTTGAACTCTATGTTTTTCCTTCAAACTACAAAATTTTCTTTAACAAGTGAAAAATATTTACCTATTTTTATGCCATCGGCGTGATTCAAACGTTTGTAATACTTTTTAGTTAAAATTTTCAACAAATATTCAAAATTTACTAAAATTAACCCAAAGTTTTCTTCCTGGTGAGCTCACTGTTTTTGCAATGCATGTTTTCTTAGAAATAAACGTTCGATATAATTTTATAAAGAAATAAAATTTTAACAAAACAACTGTAGAAACAACATTTTAGTTATTTTCTATATAAATAAAAGTTTCGCAAAATTTCTACGAAAATAAAATTTTGAAATTTTCTAAAAGAATAAAGTTTTTCAACATGTTCTGAGGAAATAAAATTTTGACAATATATTGGAAAGAAAAAAAAACAAAGTTTTTTAAAGAAATAACATGTTTTACAGAAATAAATTTCTTACAAAACTTTCTTAAAAAAGGTAATTTTTAACATAATTTTCTATACAAAAAAATATGAGCAATCATTATTGTTATTTTGATTTAAGCTATACGAGTAGCTTAATCAAAAGAAAAAATATTAGAAATTTTTTACAAAATAAAATTTCGACAAAATATTGACAAAAGTTTCTACTGAAGCAGCATTTGGACAAAAATCCTTTGCAAAACCAAAAACATTACAAAACTTTCTATAAAACAAGTATATACAGCAGTAAGTTCGGCCTGACCAAATCTTAAATACCCACCACCATGAATCAAATATTATAGTTTCCTTTGAAATTTCAGGGGTTTGATGACAGATATTCTCCCACGCAGAGCAGTTCAACTAGTACACTTGCCGAAGATAAATTGAAAGATTTTACCTATGAAGACTATATCATATTTGGGATTTATAAGAACCATTTTTGTTTGAGTTTTAGAGGAATCAATAACATCTATTGTAAGTGTGCAAGAAACTGATGAAATAACGCCTTGATTTGCAAATCTTTAGATTTCCAACTGCATTATTTATATGATTACGAGAATTAAAATCTGAATATTTTACTTTCAGTTTCAAACAATTTTCTTGATCAGTGCGCCTTCTATACCCTCAGGAAGTGAAATCGGTCTATATGGAGGCCTTACAAAATGGACCGCTAAAACCTAAATCTGATTCACGTTTTTGTGTGTCTAAAATACCAATATTATGGCATTCCAATTTATCGCAAATCGGACAAAAACTATGGTTTCTAGAAACCCAAGAAGTTAAGTCGGGAGATCGGTTTTATGGGGGCTATACTAAAACATGGACCGATACTCACCATTTTTAGCACACCTCTTTATGGTCCTAAAATACTTCTCGATTTCAAATTTCAGGCTAATTGGATAAAAACTACGGTTTCTAGAATCCCAAACAATGAAATCATTTCTTGCACACCTATTTATAGTCCTACAAATCCTTCAGATTTTCAATTTCAGGCAAATTAGACAATAACTACGATTTCTACAAACCCAAAAAGTAAAATCGAAAGATCGGTCTACATGGATGCTATACTAAAACATTGACCGATTCCCACCATTTTAGGCGCACCTCGTAAAATAATTCTAGATTTCAAATTTCGTGCAAATTGGATAAAAACTACGGTTTCTATAAGCCAAAGAAGTAAAATCGGGAGATCGGTCTATATGGGGCTATACCAAAACATGGACCGATACTCACCATTTTTAGCACACCTCTTTATGGTCTTAAAATACCTCTAGATTTTAAATTTCAAACAAATTGGATAAAAACTACGGATTCTAGAAGCCCAAGAAATAAAATCGGGAGATCGGTCTATATGGAGGCTATACCAAAACATGGACCGATACTCACCATTTTTGGCACACCTCTTTATGGTCCTAAAATACCTCCAGATTTTAAATTTCAGGCAAATTGGATGAAAACTACGGTTTCTATGAGCAAAAGACCCCAAATATGGAGGTCGGTTTATATGGGGACTATAACAAAACCTGGACCGATATAGCCCATCTTCGAACTTGACCTGCCTGCAGACAAAAGATTTCAAATTTCAGCACGATTGCTTCATTATTGAAGACTGTAGCGTGATTACAACAGACAGACGGACAGACGGATATCGAAATCGATATTTCGATGTGTTACAAACGGAATGACAAACTTATTATACCCCCGTTACCATTCTATGGTGGTGGGTATAAAAAAATTGACAAAAGTTTCTAATTTTGACAAAAATCTTTTGCAAAATAAAAAAACAAGTATATACGGCCGTAAGTTCGGCCAGGCCGAATCTTATGTACCCTCCACCATGGATTGCGTAGAAACTTCTATTAAAGACTGTCATCCATAGAAATAAAATTTTGTCAAAATTAGTTACAGAAATAAAATTTCACCAAAATTTGCTATAGTTTTATCAAAATTTTCTTTATAACTAAAATTTTGGCAATATTTTCTTTAGGAAAATAATTTTGGCAAAATTTTCTATAGCAAAACAATTTTGGCAAAATTTTCCACAGAAATAACATTTTAGCAAAATTTTTTTACAGAAATAAAATTATGCCAAAATTTTCTATAGAAATAAAATTTTAACAAAATTTCTATTGAAATAAAATTTTGGCAAAATTTTCTATAGAAACCAAATTTTGGCAAAATTTTCTATAGAAATCAAATTTTGGTAAAACTTTCTTTAGAAATCAAATTTCGGTAAAATTTTTTTAGAAATCAAATTTTGGCAAAATTTTCTATAGAAATGGAACTAAATGTTTTATAGAAGATATTTTTTGTAGAACTTTCTCCAAATTTTGGTAGATTATTTTTGTTCCTAGTGGCAACCGTGGGGATCAGTATACTAACAACACGTACCAAATTTCAGCCGAATCGGATGAATTTTGCTCCTCCAAGAGGCTACGGAGGTCAAATCTGGGGATCGGTTTATATGGGGCTGTATATAATTATGGACCGATATGGACCAATTTTTGCATGGTTGTTAGAGACCATATACTAAAACCAGGTACCAAATTTCAACCGGATCGGTTGAAATTTGCTCCACCAAGAGGCTCCGGAGGTTAAATTTGAGGATCGGTTTATATGGGGGCTATACGTAAACGTGGTCCGGTATGGCCCATTTTCAATACCATCCGACCTACGTCAATAATAACTACTTGTGCCAAGTTTCAAGTCGATTGCTTGTTTGGTTCGGAAGTTAGCGTGATTTCCACAGACGGACAGACAGCCGGACAGACGGACATAGCTAGATGGACTCAGAATTTCACCAGGACCCAGAATATATATACTTTGTGGGGCTTAGAGCAATATTTCGATGTGTTACAAACGGAATGACAAAGTTAATAAACCCCCATCCTATGGTGGAGGGTATACAAATCAAAACTTTATATAAAAAGACAACAATGACAAAAGTTTCTATAAAGAAATTTGACAAAACAAAGTTTTCTAAAAAAATAACATGTTTTACAGAAATAAATTTCTTACAAAACTTTCTTAAAAAAGGTAATTTTTAACATAATTTTCTATACAAAAAAATATGAGCAATCATTATTGTTATTTTGATTTAAGCTACACGAGTAGCTTAATCAAAAGAAAAAAAATTTTATAATTTTTTTGATAAGTTTTCTTAAAAAAACTGAAAAAAAAAATTTCTACAGAAAAAAATGTTGACAACATTTTTTAATGAAATTAAATGTTGACAAGATGTTCTACAGAAAAAAGTCTATATAAATCAAATGTGACAAAGTTTTTTATAGCAACAAATTTTTGACAAAAGAATTTAAATCTGTTTTGTTTTTAATGTTTAACAAGAAACAATGTTTTTCAAAAACGAAAAAAGAAAAAAAGAGTTTCTACATAAACATACTTTTGACAAACATTTCTATAAAAACACAATTTTGACAAAATTTCCTATTGAAACAACATTTTGACTAAATATTTTATGGACATAAAATTTTTACAAAATAAAATTTCGACAAAATATTGACAAAAGTTTCTACTGAAGCAGCATTTGGACAAAATCCTTTGCAAAACCAAAAACATTACAAAACTTTCTATAAAAAGACAACTATGACAAAATTTTCTATAAAGAAATTTGACAAACTTTTGTATTGAAAACAAAAAATACGAACTTTATAAAACTAAAATTTAGAACAAAATCCTTGTTTCTATACAAAAGTTTACCAAAATGTTGTTTTTGTAGTAATGTTAAAATGTTGGTTTAAAACTTTTTATGGAATTGAAAATATACAAAATGTTCTCCAATATAAAATTTTGTTCTTATAGAACATTTTGGTTTTATAACAAAATTTTTTTGGACAATTTTGTTTTTTAATTTTTTTTTATTTTTCTTCCCATTTTGTCACAGTTCCCTTTTAATAGATTTTTTTTTTACAAAATTTTGTTTCTATAAAAAAATTTGTTCTATTGAATATTTTGTCAAAAATGTGTTAAAACAGAAGGTTTCACATTTTTTTGGACAAGTTAGCATCGATTCAATAACTGGTATAAAATTCCATTACTAAGTCAAATCGTATTATAAAGATTATCGACTTTTAGACAATACAACAATTTATATCATTCTCTGTTTTACGACAATAGTTTTTCAATGAAATATTGAAAATTTTATCAATCCTTTATTGCTTTAGAAAATGTTGTCTCAATCCTACAAATTTATTTCATTTATCATCAAAATTTCATCCATTTCGAACATCATTTGTATTAATAGATTCCCAAAAACAGTATGATTTTAAAAATTCCCAATGAAGGATAATACGGTTTCGAAAAAGGTCTGCAAAAAAATGTTTTAGGTTTAATTATTATACCTTATATAATTAAACAAAATCTAAAAATGTGGGTGCCACAGGATTTGAACCTAGACCTCAGTACTCCCACTCCACTGCGCTACATATTGAGCTACGTAACCACTGATTGCTCTTTGACATTAACACTTACAATACATATGCTATTGCACCATTTAACTTAACAAACAGAAAAACAAATCATAAAAAATGGCGGGAAATTCGCAAAACTAGTACTTCATTACAGTGTTACCAAGTTAAAATATATATATAGGATAAAGTTACCTTATCGCTGTCAGTAAAATTAAGAGTTTTTACAAGTAATTTGTTCAATCTATATCTTAAAACAGATTTAAACGCCGCATTATAATCAGATGTAAAGAAATAACCAGAACGTCTAGGGAAAGTGTTATAATATTTTTTTTTTTCACAACATAATTTTTGCAGAAAATTTTGTCAAAATTTTATTACTTTATCAAAAATTTCAAAATTTTATTTCTTTAGAAAATTTTTTCAACATTTTATTTCTATAGAAAATTTGGGTTTTTTTATTTAAATTTAATTTATATGGAAAATTTTGTCAATATATTATTTATTTAGAACATTATGCCGAAAGTTTATTTCTAAGAAAAAATTGTTCTAAATTTTATTTCTTTCTTAAATATTTCATTTAAATACAGAATGATAAAACGCTTTTATATAAATAAATGCTTTTATTTATATTTCAATATTTCATTTAAATAAAGAATGTTAAAATGATTTTATACAGAAAAGAAAGCTTTGTTTATATCTAAAATTTTATTGTCATAATTGTGTTTCTATAAAAAGATGTTGTTTAATAAAATTTTAAATTTTGTTTGTACTTCACTTATACATACAATTTTGTCAACATTTGACTTATTTCGAAAATTTGCCAACATTTGTTTTTCTTTAGAAAATTTTGTTTCTTTAGAGAAAAGTGTACCAAATTTTTGTTCCTATGAAAAATGCTTTTATTAAATTGTAAATCTATTTTGTTTCTACGTTAGTTTCTTAAGAACATTTTGTCAAATTTTGTTTCTATTAACTATTTTTCAAAAATTCGTTTCTACAAATTATGTGGTCAAATTTTGCTTTATGCAAAAGTTCTCCGTCCGTCAGGTGTCGTGGGAAGAATTTGCAATAGTTTGATCAAGACGGAAATGTATATATCAGAAAAACTATTTAATACAGTTTTTCTTATAGATAAATTTCGTCACAACTTTTACCCAGAAGTTTCATAAAAATTTTGAAGATTTTGTCCAGCAATGTAAAAGATTGAAGCGAAATATTAACACCTGTGTGTTTAAATCTATGTTTCGTCAACTTTGTTCCGATGCTTATATTTCTGTTTGCTTCAGTTATAATATTTTCTTGCATTAACTACGTATTTGGAAAAATGCTTAAAAAGTCTTAATTGTGAGAACAACGAACAACAGTTTTACATATTGGTTGTGAGATTGGTTGTATAGCCCAGTGGGTGATATATACTCTTTGGATTCGTGAATTCTGGGTTCGATTCCCACGCAAAGGTTTTTTATTTTATTAATATATAAAAGCATATAGTAGACCTAGAGATTTAAAAATAATAAAATAACTATTTTTTCATAAATAGGCAAATATAATCCGAGTAAAAAACAATGTAAAAGCATAAATTAAAAAGCACATCAATAAAACGGATCCCAAAGTTATATATAAAATTTTGCTTCAATACAAATTTTTCTTAAAATTTTGTTTCTGTAGAAAGTTTTATTTCTTTACAAAATTTTTGCAAAATTTTATTTCATTGAAAAATTTTAAATTTTGTTAAAAATTCTTATTTTACAAAAATGTATCTTTTTTCACAAAATATTTATTTATTTAGAAAATTGTGAAATTTTATTTATAAAATTAAAATTTGATTTTTATAGAAAATTGTATAGAAAATTTCCACCATGTATGTCAAAATTGAAGATTTATAGAAATTATTTTTTAACAATTTGTCTAAATTTTATTTCTTTACATAATTATGTCAAAATTTTTTGTTTTGTTCAATATACAATCAGAAAACTATCTTAACAGAATAGGCGATCATGTCAACTAGATCCAATGAAACAAGAAGACTAAAGCGCTACCATATACTAGACTTGCCTTTTAGAAATTAATCTGTGGTTTTAAAATACACAGCAAATCTCACTAAGTGTTTTTTTTTTGTTATACGTTATGTATTTCGATGGATTTGCATAACATCTGTAATTGTTGTATATAATATTATATAAAACTGTTATCTAATTTGCTTATTTCCCTAGGATAGATTGTAAATAAAAAAGAATTTCAAAACAAAAAACATTTTTTCTTTAGAAAATTATGTCAAAATTTTTTGTTTTGTTCAATATAAATCACAATTTTATTTTTATTTTTTAAAAATTTTTAATTTATTTAGAAAATTTAGTCAAAACTTCGTCGTTTCTTCAGATTTTTGTTTCAATATTCTGGAAATTGTGTTTCTATGGACAATTTTATCAAAATTTTGTTTTCGTAGACAATTTTATCAAAATTGGGTTTCTATAGGCAACTTGGTCAAAATTGTGGTTCCATGAAAAATTTGTTTAAAAAACAAAACTTTGTCACATGTTGTTTCTATGGATTTTTTCTTTCTTTCTTTAAAACATTTCACCATTTTTTTTAACATTTTTTTTTTTGTATAAAATTTTGTTTGTTTAATAAATTTTGAAAAAGATTCAATGTTTAACAAAAAATAAAGTTTTTCATAAACGAAAAAAGAGTTTCTACAGAAATATATTTTTGACAAAACTTTCTATAATAACAAAATTTCCTATAGAATCAAAATTTTGACTAAATATTTTATGTAAGTAAAATTTTAACAAAATTTTATACAGAAATAAAATTATGACAAAATGTTCTATAAAAAATAATTGACAAAATTTTCAACAGAAACAAAATTTTGGCAAAAATCTTCTGCAAAACTACAAATTTTACAAAATTTTCTATAAAAAGACAACTTTGACAAAAGTTTCTATAAAGAAATTTGACAAACTTTTGTATTGAAAAAAATTGTTTACGAACTTTATAAAAAAATTAAAAAAACTTTGTTTTTATACAAAAGTTTGCCAAAGTGTTGTCTTTGTAGAAAATTATGAAAAATTTTGGTTTTACAATCTCTATTATTGAATTGTAAATATACAAAATGCTCTCCAATATAAAATTTTGTTCTTATAGAAGATTTTGCTTTTATAAAAAAAAACTTTTTTAGACAATTTTGTGTTTTTGTCTAAAATTTTTCAAAATTTTGTTCTATGAATAATAAAAGGTATAAAAGTCCATTGTTAAGTCAAATCGTCTAACTAAGGTATAGAAAAAATTATCCTCTTTTAGAAAGTACAATAATTTATATCGTTCTCTGCCGTAAAATACTCGCCGTCTGTTTTTTTTTTATATGTTGACGACTATATTTTTTCTGTGTAATATTTAAAATGTTGTCAATCCTTTATTTCGTTAGAAAATGTTGTCTAAATTCTCCAAATATATTTCATTTATCAACAAAGTTAGTAATCAATCAATTTCTAACATCATTTTTATTAATAGAATCCCAAAAACATAGTATGATTTTAAAAATTCCCAATAAAGGATAAAAATTCGAAAAATGTCTGCAAAAATATGTTTTAGGTTTAACTATCATACCTTATATATAATAAAACAAAATCCAAAAATCTAGGTGCTACAGGATTTGAACCTGGACCTCAGGACCCCCACTTCACAGCGCTACATGCTGAGCTACGCAAGCGCTGATGGCTATTTGACATTACCACTTACAATACATATGGTATATTTGCACCAATTAACATAACAAACAGAAAAACAAATCATTTACAAATGGCGGGAATTTCGCAAAACTAGTATCTCATTCCAGTGTTACCAAGTGAAATATATAGTATTAAGTTACCTTATCGCTGTCGGCAAACTGAAGAGTTTTTAGAATTCATTTGTTCAATATATATCGTTAAACAGATATAAATGCCGCATTATAATCATATTAAAAGAAAAGACCAGAACGTCTAGGAAAAGTATCAGGGACAATTTATATTTTTTTTTTTCAAAATTTAATTTCAGCAGAAAATTTTGTCAAAATTTTATTTTTTTAGAAAACTGTCAAATTTTTTTTTCTTCAGAAAATTTTTTCAAAACTTTATTTCTTTGAAAAAATTTTCAAAATTTTATTTCTTTGGAAAACTTTTCAAAATTTTATTTCTTTAAAAGATTTTGTTAAAACTTTATTTCTTAAGTACATTTTAGGAAAATTAATGTAGTTAATGTAGAAAGTTTCTATAGAAACAAAACTTCTATCAAATTAAAATTTGTTATGAAAAACAATTATAGAAATAACATTTAAAAACAAAAACAAACCTGTAAAGAAAAATTTTGTAGAAGCAAAATGTTCACAAAATTTCCTGATAGAAATAAAGTTTTTAATAACAATTTCTGTAGAAATAATTTTTTTACACGAAAATTTGGTAACAGGAATTTCTTTAGAAACAAACTATTAACAAAATTATTTATAGAAATAACATTTTTAACAAGAATTTCTGCTACAAAAGATTTTGAAAAAAAAAATCTGTAGAAGGACAAATTTGAAAAAAGTTTCAATAGAAGCAAATTTTCCGATAGAAATAACCATTTCAACAAGAATTTTCACAAGGCTTAGACAAAATTTTCAAAGAACATTTTTAAAACAATTTAATAAAGAAATACATATATTGTTTAAGAAGAAACTTTATAGAAACACAATTTGAAAATAAAATTTTCTTTAGAAAATATATGACAAAATGTTCTTTGGAAAATTATAATGAGATTAAATTTCTAAAAATGTCTACAAGAAAACAACAAAAGTTAGTGAAAAAATCACAAAATTTTCTAAAGACGAAAACTAATTTCTATAAACATTTTGACGTACATGGAGGAAAAATTTTATATTAAAAAACATTTTAAAACAATCATTTCTTAAAAAAATTGGTAAAATGTTATAAAGAAAGAAATTTCGACAAAACTTTCTATAGCAACAAAATGAATTACAGAAGCAAAAATCTCTAGAAACAAGATATGATAAAGTTTGCTTTTTCTTTTTCTTAACAAATTTTTATCGTATTTTCTATTGAACCACAATTTTGACCAAGTTGCCTATAGAAATTTTCTTAAAATTGTCCATAAAAACACAATTTTAAAAAATTTTATAAGATGAAAATCTAAAAAATGATAGAAATTTCTAAATAATTTAAATTTTTTTATTTTTAACAACATTTTCTAAATAAATATTATTATGACAAAACTTTCCATATAAATTAAATTTTAAACAAATTCTAAAAAATAAAATTTTGGAAAAAATTTAAATCATTTTGTCAAAATTTGATTTCTTTTAAAATTTTTTTCCCAAAATTTTATTTTGTAGAAATTGTTTAAAATTTAAATTATATGGAAAATTAAAAACATTAAATTTTTCATAAAATGTAATTAAGAAATAAAGTTTTAACCAAATTTTCTATACAAATAAATTGTTGACATAATTTTCTAAAGAAATAAAATTTTGATTTTTTTTAAATAAATAAAGTTTTGACAAAATGTTCTGAAGCAATAAAATTTTAACAAAGTTTTCTAAAAAAAAAAAAAAATTGACAAATTTTTATTTTTTTTTTAATAAAGTGTCGTTGATACTTTTTCTAGAAGTTCTGCTCTTTTCGTTTTTTTCAAATCTGATTATAATGTGGTGTTTAAATCTGTTTAACGATACATATTATTCATATTCTAAAAACTCTTAATTTTACAGACAGTGATAAGGTAACTTAATACTATATATATTTGCACTTGGTAACACTAGAATGAAATACTAGCTTTGCGAAATTCCCGCCATTTGTAAATGATTTGATTTTCTGTTTATTAAGTTAAATGGTGCAATAGCATATGTATTGTAAGTGCTAATGTCAACGAGCAAACAGCGCTTACGTAGCACGGTATGTAGTGCGGTGGAATAGGAGCCCTGAAGTCTAGGTTCAAATCCTGTTGCACTCAGATTTTTTGGATTTTGTTTTATTATATATAATATAACATCTGATAGTTAAAACTAAAACATTTTTTGCAGACATTTTTCGAATCTTTATCCTTCATTGGGAATTTTTAAAATCATACGATGTTTTTGGGATTCTATTAATAAAAATGATGTTAGAAAATGATTGATTACTAATTTTGTTGATAAATGAAATATATTTGGAGAATTTAGACCAAGGAATTGGGAAATTTACACGGACAAAAAAGACTGTTTTTCATATGTCTGGGTGTAAAAATTATATGGTTTTGAGTTCCAAACAATTAATTTTTTACATTTTTACATGTGTGAAAAATATAACAAATTGTATCAAGATACCCTTTGAAGATAATATTATTTGTAGTAAATGCCCTCTGTAATGTAAATTTTAATACAATGTTTGGGATACAAAATGTTTGTAAATATAATATGCTTGGATGCAAACATATATTAAATAAAAATACCCTAAAAACATATATGTGTTTAGAAATACAGATCTAGAGAGTATACTGCAAGTAAAAGAATGGATGTAACCAATTGGCGCATTAAAAAATATAAACACAAAAAAATGCATCACAACTTTTTCTACCAGTGTATACCTAAGGTGAAACATAATATGTTAGAAGAATACAAACAATATTTTGTTTGGACCAATCCTGATAATCGCTACAATGTGTGGAAATAGTAATAAATTGTATCAAGATGCCCTCTGGAGATAATATTATTTGTAGTAAATGCCCTCTGTAATGTAATTGTATGAAACTCTAAAATAGTGAAGACAAAAACCAGTGAAAACGAAGTATGCGCGGCAACACTATTATGTATTATATATATCGTATAATTTGAGTACACGTCCTTGAAATATGCGATAAAATGACACAGTCCTTGAAATATGCGATACAAAGGAAAAACGTTGTATATAACGATCCTTACATGGGAATTGGAAAAAATAAGTATATATAGTACGACAAAGTAGAATATAACAATTTACTGTAAAGTAAAGTACAAAAAAACACTGTCCCCAAACTATACGTTATACATATATATATATATATATATATATATATATATATATATATATATATATATATATATATATATATATCAAATTCAATCTATGTTTGTTTATTTGTTTGTTTGTTTGCATGTTCCGAGTTGGCTCCGAAACGGCTGAACCGATTTACTTGAAACTTTCAGAGATCGTAGGGGGCGTTCATGTGGTGAAAATAGGGTACCTCATTTTTTGACACCTGGTCGCTGAAGGGGACCTCCCCTTTGTGGGACTTTTTGAAAATTGGCCCAAAGTTGACCGATTTGCTTGAAATTTTCATTGAAGGTTGGGTTTGGTATCTAGACAAAGATTCGCTACTTTATATTTCAATATTTGGCGGCGGAGGGGGACCTCCCCTTTGTTCGACTTTATTTAAAGTACAGTGAAAAAACTAAAATTCTCTAAATTATCTGAGATTTACAGAGAACATGCGGTGAGGTTATGGAATTAATATGGGGTACCTGATGGTATCATATGTGGACGGGGAGGGGGACCTCCCCCTTGCCCTACTTTTTTAAACTTGGAAAAAAATTATGCGATTTGTTTGAAATTTTCATTGAATGTTGGGGTTGGCATCTAGACAAAAATCCGCCACATTATTTTTCGATATTTGGTCGGGGAGGGGGACCACCCCTTTGCCCGACTTTTTTTAAAGTACAGTGAAAACAAAACTAAACTCCCCCGACTGAAATTTTACGGAAAAATGAGTGAGGTTATGATATTTATATCAGGTTCCTGATTTTTTAATAAAAATAAAAGGGCATAGGGAGACATCCGCTTCTCTTAAGTACATACAGAGAAACAATTAAACTTTTACCGAGTTACTTGAAATTTACAGAGGACTGGGGAGAGGTTACGATATTAATAGTTGATACCTGATTTTGTGATATTTGGATGGAAGAGAGGCCGACCTTTTAGGCTTATAATTTGCTTGACATTTTCTGGGACTTTTACAAAATATACGCTACATCACTTTTCGATATTTAGTCGGGGAGGAGGTCCTCCTCTAAAACTGCAAAAAAACAACAATTCTTAAGTTTTCTTGAAATTTACATAGGCAGTGGGGGAAGGTTATGAACGAAGAGGCAACCTTTCTTGCCCCACACTTGAAGGAAAGTTTCAAGAATTTTCACGGAAGTTTAGGGGTGCTATTCACTACGGTGTTTGTCGATATTGTATCGGGTAAAGTGACGTCCCTTTAAAACAATAGAGCAAAATTTAAACATCTCCGACCTACTTGAAATTTACAGGGAACGTGGGAGGAGTTGATTAAATTTATACATGATTTTTAAATTAGTATATGATTTTTCGATATCTGGTTGGGGAAGGGGAAAATTGAAATAAACTTTGTCGATTTACTTCGATAGAATTTATAGGGACCATTGAGTAGTTGTGAAATTAATATAGGGTACGTGATAGTCCGATATCAGGTCGGAGTGGAACCAAGGTTGGAGGTGAGAGGGTTCACTTTTGTACGTTTTTTCTTTTTCTTAAATTGAAAGTAGAGGGTTGTCCGTAAATGGGAACTCGGTACATAATTTTATAATTTTTGCACAGGCTTCTGCCAGACTTCTTTTTAGTAAAGAACTTAAATTTACATGAAATTGGCAGCAACGTACAGGGTACATCATTTTCCAACATTTTAGCAAATGTTAATGTGGTAAAATTTTTTACTACTTTTGCTTTTTCCGATTTAGTAATTCTTTGTATGTTAATTTTCTGCTTAATTTTCAGATATGTTAAGGAGAAGGATACCTTTCCTTAACAAACCACACTTAAAATTTACAAGGAATATATAAGATTGTCCAACTACTTGAATACAGAACATTATTTTAAAAATTTGGAGGAAAGGGTACACCCTCTCCCCGACATTTTTTTAAAACGAACCGTTTTACATATGCGTACCCTCCGTATTTGTACCTATAAACGAAAAAGCAAGTAGTCCGATTTGTTTGAAAGAATTCAAATCTTTTCGAATTTGTTTTCAGCACGAAGGATTGACTAAGTTAACGCAAAATGTTCCTACAAATACGCTTCGGAAGGCGCAGCGAAGCGGGCCCGGTTACGCTAGTTTTCTATAGAAATGAAATTTTGGCAAAAGTTTCGAAAGAAATACAACTTTGGCAAAATATTCTATAGAAATGAAATTTTGGCAAAATTTTCTATAGAAATAAAATTTTGTTAAAATTTTATATAGAAATAAAATATTGACAAAATTTTTATAGAAATAAAGTTTTGGCAAAATTTTCTATAGAAATAAAATTTTGGCAAAATTTTTTATAGATATAAAATTTTTTATAGATATAAAATTTTCTATAGGAATAAAATTTGGCAAAATTTTCTATAGAAATACAACTTTGGCAAAATGTTCTATAGAAATTAATTTTTGTTAAAATTTTCTATAGGAATAAAATTTTAGCAAAAATTTTCAATAGAATTAAAATTCTGGCAAAACTGTCTATATAAATAGAATTTTGGCAAAATGTTGTATAGAAATAAAATTTTAGCAAAATTGTATGTAAAAATAAAATTTTGGTAAAATTTAATCAAATTTTTCTATAGAAATAAAATTTTGGCAAAATTTTCTATAGAAATAAATTGTTGGCAAAATTTTCTATAGAAATAAATTTTTGGCAAAATTTTCTATAGAAATAAAATTTTGGTAAAATTTTCTGTAGAAGGTTTGGTTAGGTTAGGTGGCAGCCCGATGTATCAGGCTCACTTAGACTATTCAGTCCATTGTGATACCACATTGGTGAACTTCTCTCTTATCACTGAGTGCTGCCCGATTCTATCTTAAGCTCAATGACAAGGGACCTCCTTTTTATAGCCGAGTCCGAACGGCGTTCCACATTGCAGTGAAACCACTTAGAGAAGCTTTGAAACCCTCAGAAATGTCACCAGCATTACTGAGCTGGGATAATCCACTGCTGAAAAACTTTTTGGTATTCGGTCGAAGCAGGAATCGAACCCACGACCTTGTGTATGCAAGGCGGGCATGCTAACCATTGCACTACGGTGGCTCACAAAATTTGCTGTAGAAGATTTTTAGTTTGGTAGTTTTTGTTGTAGAATTATTTCCAAATTTTGGTAGAATTTTTTGGCTCGAGTTGCTACCGTGCTCCTGAGTCGATCTAGCCATTAGTGTCCGTTCGTCTGTTCCTCTGTCCATGTATTTGTTATTCGCAGGATTGCGGTCGCAATTATTAAACGATTTTAATGAGATTTTTTGGCACAACGACGAATGCTATTAAATTTGGAAGAAACTTGGGTTAAATTTAGATATAGCTCCCATATATATGTATTTCCCTATTTCAACGAATGGGGTTGCGTTCCGTTTCCCTACAAATCAATTGTCGCCAAATGTGGCACAAAGTAATCTAATTCACCACCTTTCAAGTGGGTAAAATTGAATTAAAATCGGATCAGAGTTAGATATAGCGCCCATATATACACTGAAAAAAATATTGTCGTGAGGTCAAAGATTTCATGTCCTTAAAATACGAATGCAAATTTTTCTTAGCATCGAAGACGCATTTCTCTAATATAAAGTTTTTTTCCTTGTCCAAAAGTCGATAAACTTTTCAATGAAGTCGTATTGTCCTTATAATTAAGTGATTTCACTTACAAATGGGTATCATAACATGACAGAAAAAAATGTTTGGGCTAAGGTCAATTTGACTTTAATAATTCAGAAAAATTTTTTAAATTTAATGAAATTTTCTTTAAATTTGTTGTCTTTTAGCATCTCGACTACAAAGCAAAAAATCGTTCAAATATAGGACATGTTTTTCAACACTTTATTTTAAAGACGTTTTTTACTTGAAACATAGCATAATTTCTACTGGAAGTCGAGTCTTAATTTGGAAAATAAAGTTATCGTTAACTCGTGTTTAAAGGACTTTGATAGCAAATAAAGAAAAATAGCTGAAAAAGCGAAAAATTAAAATGTGCTTCCTAGAAGCAAGTACACAAAATCCAAATTTAAAAGAGAATTGTGTCTTAAAAGTATCCTTACTTGTATTCTCCGCTTCTTTGGCTCGGAATCAATACCAAATTTGTTAAAGTAAAGACAAAATCTTTGGAACCGGGCATGCTTTTTTTTCAGTGTATGCATCGCCCGATTTTCTCAAATTTGTTAACCAATGTTACTCATATTTCAAATTTTAATGTATTAGCCAATCTTAGTTAGACTGAAATATAGCTCTTACATAAATATGTTGCCCGATCTTCATAAATTTGGATATATAACCCACACTAATTGAACGATTTCTGGTTTTTAGTAATGGATTCAATATTAGTGGCATACTAACCCTGTAGGTGCAAAAACAAGAACCGATCACCAATGTGGTATCACAATGGACTGAATAATCTAAGTGAGCCTGATACATCGGGCTGCCACCTAACCTAACCTAACCTAAGCTCCCATAACAATGTACCCCTTAATATTCTTAAATCATGGAAATGCGGGTTATCTCCCGAACCTATATCAATGATACCTTATAAATGATTAGGTCTATTAGTTGAGTAGGGGTGGTTTAGGGTATGATATACGAGTAGTCGGCCCCGGTCGATTTTCTATTTATTTACTTTTTTTATGCGATTTGTTTGAAAGTAGAAATCTAGTGGAATTAAGGGTCCAAAAAAAAATTCAGATTCAATCAACTTTTTAATTGGAAATATTTTATTCTGTATAGTGTAAAAATTTCAACTTGCAACAAGTATATACGGCCGTAAGTTCGGCCAGGCCGAAGCTTATGTACCCTCCATCATGGATTGCGTAGAAACTTCTTCTATACACTGCCATCCACAATCGAATTACGTATCTTAAAACCTTCTAACACCATCTTCTAAATTGTATGTAAGTCCATACGTGGTATATATTAAATCAAAAAAGATCGATCCAATACGTATATAATTCAGTTTGACAAAGTAGACATAAAATTTTGACAAAATTTTCTACAGAACTAAAATTTTAACAAAATTTTCTATAGAAATAAACTTTTGACAAAATATTCTATAGAAATAATAAAATCTTGGTAGATTATTTTTGGCTCGAGTGGCAACCATGATTATGAACCGAATAAAATTTGAACAAAATTTTCTATAGAAATAAAATTTTGACAAAATTTTCTATAGAAATAAAATTTTGACAATGATGAAAATTTTATGATGAACCGAATAAAATGTTAACAAAATTTTCTCTAGAAATAAAATTTTGACAAAATTTTCTATAGAAATAAAATTTTTGACAAAATTTTCTATACAAATAAAATTTTGGTAGATTATTTTTGGCTCTAGTGGCAACCATTTTGGTATGGTTGTTAGCGACCATATACTAACACCACGTTCCTAATTTGAATCGGATCGGATGAATTTTGCTCCTCCAAGAGGCTCCGGAGGTCAAATCTGGAGAACGTTTTATATGGGGGCTATATATAATTATGGACCGATATGGCCCAATTCTGGCACGGTTGTTAAAGATCATATACTAACACCATGTTCCAAATTACAACCGGATTGGATGAAATTTGCTTCTCTTGGAGACTTCGCAAGCCAAATCTGGGGATCGGTTTATATGGGGGCTATATATAATTATGAACCGATGTGGACCAATTTTTGCATGGTTGTTAGAGACCATATACCAATATCATGTACCAAATTTCAGGCGGATCGGATGAAATTTGCTTCTTTTTGAGGCTTCGCAAGCCAAATCTGGAGATCGGTTTATATGGGGTCTATATATAATTATGGACCGATGTGGACCAATTTTTGCATGGTTGTTAGAGACCAAATACCAACATCATGTACCAAATTTCAGCCGGATCGGATGAAATTTACCACCCTTTTAGGCTCCACAAGCCAAATCTGGGGATCGGTTTATATGGGGGCTATATATAATTATGGACCGATGTGGACCAATTTTTGCATGGTTGTTAGAGACCATATACCAACATCATGTACCAAATTTCAGCCGGATCGGATGAAATTTTCTTCTCTTTGAGGCTCTGCAAGCCAAATCTGGGGATCGGTTTATATGGGGGCTATATATAATTATGGACCGATATGGACCAATTTTTGCATGGTTGTTAGAGACCATATACCAACATCATGTACCAAATTTCAGCCGGATCGGATGAAATTTTCTTCTCTTTGAGGCTCTGCAAGCCAAATCTGGGGATCGGTTTATATGGGGGCTATATATAATTATGGACCGATGTGGACCAATTTTTGCATGCTTGTTAGAGACCATATACCAACACCATGTACCAAATTTCAGCCGGATCGGATGAAATTTTCTTCTCTTTGAGGCTCTGCAAGCCAAATCTGGGGATCGGTTTATATGGGGGCTATATATAATTATGGACCGATGTGGACCAATTTTTGCATGGTTGTTAGAGACCATATACCAACACCATGTACCAAATTTCAGCCGGATCGGATGAAATTTACCTCCCTTTTAGGCTCCGCAAGCCAAATCTGGGGATCGGTTTATATGGGGGCTATATATAATTGTGGACCGATGTGGACCAATTTTTGCATGATTGTTAGAGACCATATACCAACACCATATACCAAATTTCAGCCGGATCGGATGAAATATGCTTCTGTTAGAGGCTCCACAAGCCAAATCTGAGGGTCCCTTTATATGGGGGCTATACGTAAAAGTGGACCGATATGTCCCATTTTCAATACCATCTGACCTACATCGATAACAACTACTTGTGCCAAGTTTCAAGTCGATAGCTTGTTTCGTTCGGAAGTTAGCGTGATTTCAACAGACGGACGGACGGACGGACGGACGGACGGACATGCTTAGATCGACTCAGAATTTCACCACTACCCAGAATATATATACTTTATGGGGTCTTAGAGCAATATTTCGATGTGTTACAAACGGAATGACAAAGTTAATATACCCCCATCCTATGCTGGAGGGTATAAAAAGTACTTTTCAAGCCGAAATAAAAAAAATTAAATTAATTTGAAAATTTTCTCCTTCGTCACTGTGCATCACTACTTGTTCGCATAGATTTTCCAACTTACAAAAATCATTTATTCAAAAGATGTGAAGCCATAACATGGCTTTTACCTTATTTGTCTTTAAGTATTCGTTGAGTTTTCTTGAAAGTTATTACTTTGGAGGTCAAGTGTATTTTTCAAAGAAATTAATTTTTCCACTTATTCTTTGAAATACATAAGCTTCAATGTCAATACTCTTGGAGTATTGGAGTGGGGGCAAAAAAACAAACAAATATGATTGCCTTGAAAAAAAAAATAAAAAATAAATATATAAATAAAAATTAGAAGAAAAAAAAAAAAATACATACATACATATGAGCAAAGCACAAATTCTATTACTATGAAGTGAGATAGATAGTCCACATATTAGTCCAGACACAAAACAAAAAATAACCAAGATTGTCTTAAGTACAATATTAATGGAATTAAAAAAATATTCAATCAATAATCAATTAATTCAATCAAATGGAATCAATTGATTTTTTAAATGGACCAATTAATATTTTAATTGGCGTCTATTTTTTCCGATTAAATCCCAAAATTTATTGATCCAATTTTTTAACACTATTAAATGAATTAAAATCACATTTTTTATTAAATACTATAAATAATATCCTGATTTTACTTTTAGAGCATATTTAAGACGATTTCAAATAAATGGAATAAAACAAGTTAAATAACTTCATTTATTTGAAATCGCAATTTCTTGTTCATTTCAGTACAGGAACCCTATTGTTGAGCAGGGATTGGAAACCCGATCTAAAGTCACTTTGTCAAAATTTAGGAAAATCGACTTTTTGATCTTTCACAAATTTTGAGAATACAATTTTTAGGCCCACGAAATTTTTTTGTAAATTTTGAAAAGACGAATTTTCGAACTTCGGCCTTTTGAAAATTTGAAAAGTTTCGAAAAGTCAACTTTGAAATTTTCGAGTTTTTAAAAATTGGGAAAATTCGAATATTCGACCTTTTAGCTTTTTGAATCAAAACTTGTTTTTTGTTATTTTCGAATAATTCGTATTAAATCTGTTTCAAAGTTTGGACGTAACTAAATCGACTCAGAATTTAGTTGTAAGACGATCGGTATACTAAACGATAGATCTCGGACTGAACCTTCCAGGCGTTACATACAATTGCCCAAACTTATTATACCCCGTACCACAGTAATGGTGAAGGGTACAAAAATGGTGTAAAGGGACCAGTGACTCTCCAACTTTTTGTGATATTTAAGATTACACAACCTAAATTTTAGTATGCGCAATTTACAAAATATTTACGGTCAAAATTTGGTTTTTTTCAATTTTGCATTTAAAAAACACCCCTCATTTTGAAGGTGTGTGTGTGTAGAATGTTGCTCCTATTTTGATTTTGGTATTCACTCTTCAGTTGTCAAAATGCCGTCCAAGCAAGAAGAGCAGCGTATCGCGAAAATCCGAGCTACTCGCACGCAAAGCTGGCCAAATCGCTAAAAGTTGCCAAATCAGCCGTTACAAATGTAATTAAAGTGTTTGGGGAACGTTTGTCGACAGCCAGGAAGTCTGGATCGGGGGGAAATCGAAAACCGGAAGCCGCTGAGACGACAAAGAGAGTTGCCGGTAGTTTCAAGCGAAACCCTAACCTCTCTCTCCGAGATGCCGCAAATAAGCTGGGTGTATCGTCTACAACCATGCATCGAGCCAAAAAACGAGCCGGACTATCGACTTACAAGAAGGTAGTGACTCCAAATCGCGATGATAAACAAAATACGACGGCCAAAGCGCGATCCCGGAGGCTGTACACGATGATGCTGACGAAGTTTGACTGCGTGGTAATGGACGACGAAACCTACGTCAAAGCCGACTACAATCAGCTTCCGGGACAGGCGTGTTATACGGCAAAAGGAAGGGGAAAGGTAGCAGATATTTTCAAGCACATAAAACTGTCAAAGTTCGCAAAGAAATATCTGGTTTGGCAAGCCATCTGTACCTGTGACTTGAAAAGCAGCATTTTCATAGCTTCCGGGACTGTCAACCAAGAAATTTACGTGAAAGAGTGTTTGAATAAACGTCTGCTGCCTTTCCTGAAGAAACGCGGTTGTTCCGTACTGTTTTGGCCGGATTTGGCATCTTGCCATTACGGTAAAAAGGCCATGGAGTGGTACGCCGCCAACAACGTGCAGGTGGTTCCCAAGGACAAGAACCCTCCCAACCAGGGTTGGCCTGTCACAAAATGTGACTTTTGCGACATAGATTTGCGACGGTATAATACGTATGTCGCAAAAGTCGTAAACCTACTGTAGAAAACCTAATTTTGAATAGAAGAATTTAGTTTGACAGCATTCGCTGTGAGTTTCTGCAGAAATTTGTGAAAGTTTTCCCATGGTCAAGCCTATTTTCTTAGGTGGTATCGCAATTCCCGTTGGTGAGTGTGCAAAATACCTTGGGGTTATATTGGACAGGAGACTGAACTTAAAGCTGAGAAAGGACGAGAAAATCCACGGTTACCCTGTACTCGTGCAAAAGGCAATAGGGAAAATGTGTGGACTAAAACCGAAAATTGTGAACACTCCTAAGAATTGAAACTTCTTCACACATACCATCGTCTTGGATATCATCGAATTCGCTGCCTAGCTGACGCGACTAAAGTATTTTCAGTTTGCGACTTTTTTTACTTTTTCTACATTTCGACGCGTATGTGACGTTTACGACGTTTACAACTTTGCGACAGTCGCAAACCTAAAAAGTTTGATACAGACCATCTCTGCTCCCAACACGCCAGAGCTCCGCCCAATTGAGAAATACTGGGCTATTCTCAAGCGGAACCTATAGAAGACCAAAAACTGCTAAGGACGAGTAGCAGTTCAAGGCAGTACAAAATCTGATGGCAGGTGTCAAGCGTGAGGCCCGGCAATTCGGATTTGGAAAAGCGAAAGCCTAACTGAATATTTTTCCTGAATTTTATACTAATTGAACTTGAAAAATAAATTTAATTTGATTTTTTAAATAAACGATTTCACCGATTTACACGCGTTTTCCCATGACCAAATTTTGACCGTATCACCCTTTAGGCCAAATTTCTTTAAAATAACAAAATTTTAATTAAATTGAAGTGTATAATCTTTGCTTAAAATTTTTTTTTTTCATTAAATTTAGGATACAAATTTAGGAAATTTGCGTCCCTCCGTTAAAGTCGTATGTCTTTGAACTAAGGCAAAATTTCCATAAAGTAAAAAACAAACACATTTTGATGTAAGGAAATCGTCCTTAAATTGATTGAAGTCTTGACTGTTTAGATTTAAGATCAAAATGCTTCAAATATAGGCTAAAACTTATTTTGAGGATTTAGAATCTTTATTTTAAAGTTTTTTTTTTTAACTAAAAAAACATTTTTTACTTTAAAATATTCACTATAATTTGGATTTTTTAAACTGACTGACGAAAGGAGAATGAAAAATCGATAAATATGACCTGTATCCTAATTTTTTAGGTCGCTAAAAATGTGTCTTTATTTTATTCAAACGACATCTTTCGCTCGGAATCAATACCAAAATCCTTATGTGAAGGTCAAAATCTTTGGATCCAACTAAACTTTGTTTTGAGTGTATAGCAGAATAATGTCTTTGTGAGCACGGTTGCTACAGTTGGTAGAATTCTATCAAAAATGGTAGATTGTTTACTGTTTATGTTTTGGTAGATTTTGCAAAGATGAGAAATAAACTTTTGACAAAATTTCCTATCGAAATAAAATTTTGACAACATTTCTATAGAAACAAAATTTTGACAAACTTTTCTATAAAAACAAAATTTTGACAAAATTTTCTATAGAAATAAAATTTTGACAAAATTTTCTATGGAAATAAAATTTTGACATCATTTTCTATAAAAATATAATTTTGACAAAATTTTCTATAGAAATAAAATTTTTTTTTTTTTTTTTTTTTTTTATTATGGGTTTTATTACAACTGAGTTCAACTCATTAAGCAATTTTTCTATAATACATTTTGTTATATAAAGAATATACATAACATTAAGAATTTTGAGTAAGTAATTCAGTAATTACACTCTAATGATTCATCATTTAGATGGATTTAGTTGATTCAATGGGGCATTCTTCAGTAAGAATTTTGTGAGTAGTTGTTATTAAATATCTCTTTTAGTTCAGCATTTGAATGGAGACGAAGCTTATTATAGTGCTTCCATGTTTGAATTCTTATTTCATCTGATACATAGTTCATCTTAAGGTCACGATGAAGGTCAGTGTTCCTTATATACCAGGGAGCTTGCACTATGGCGCGTAGTATTTTGTTTTGTAATTTTTGTATTTTATTAACCTCATTTAGGCTCGCACAACCCCATAGTTGTATTCCATATAACCATATGGGTTTAATGATTTGATTATAGAGAAGCAATTTATTGCCAATTGAAATATTTGATTTTGTTGAGAATATCCAACTCATTTGTTTGTATTTGAGTTTTACTTCTTGAACCTTTTTTTTGACGTGTTCTTTCCACCTGATTTTTGTATCCAGTGTCATTCCCAAATATTTTGCGGTATTTGCGTAAGATACTTGCATATTGTTTATATATATCGGGGAGTGATTAACAGTATTCCTATTAGTAAATATCATGTGAAGAGATTTGTTTTCATTAAGATACATTCTCCATTTTTTCATCCAGGTATCAATGTCATCAAGAGCCTTTTGCAAATAAAATGTTGCTTGCTGCTCGGTTTTCGCCGATGCTAATATAGACGTATCATCTGCAAATGTTGCTGTTATGGTATTTCTTGTAGTTGGCAAATCACATGTATACAAGAGATATAATAATGGGCCAAGTACACTGCCTTGAGGAACCCCAGCTTTGATTTTTCTCAGTGATGAGTATTCATCTTCTATTTTCACTCGAAAATATCGGTCGCTCAAGTATGATTTTAAAATTTCGTAAAACTCGTTTGGTAGATAATGATGAAGTTTATACAATAATCCTTCATGCCACACTCTATCAAATGCTTGACTAACGTCTAAGAAGATTGCCGAACACACCTCTTTTCTCTTAATAGCATTTTCTGCAATATTAACAATTCTATGTACTTGTTGGATAGTTGAATGGTTTTCCCTGAAACCGAATTGATGGGAAGGAATCAAATTTCTTCGATTCATTATACTTTTAAGTCGTGTAACAAAAAGTTTCTCAAAAACTTTTGACAGTACTGGTAGTATCGATATGGGTCTATATGATGCAACATCATTTGGCGGCTTGCCAGGTTTTTCGATTACAATTACTTCTCCTACTTTCCACTGTAACGGAACGTATTTTAGTCTGAAACATGCATTTATTATGTACATCAATTTTCGCTGTGCTTTGTCGGTTAACTTTTTCACAATTTTACCAGTAATTAAATCGTAACCTGGTGCCTTTTTGTTACTCAAGTCTTTTTGTATAACAGATCTCAGTTCAGTGAATGTTACTTTTCTTATTAGTTCAGAATCTAGTTTTGAATAAATGTTAACATTTTCATTCCTTGTTTGTTGCGGTAGTGGCGTAAATGTCGCTTCATAATGGTCTGCAAATAGTTCAGTTTTTTCCTTTGTGTTCCTAACCCATGTATCAGATTTACTTTTAAGTGGTGGTATCTGCGGTTTGTTTTGATTGAAGTTTTTAGTGGCTTTCCAGAGGCTATAGTTAGATTCTTTGCTGGCTGAGAGACTATTAAGGTAGTTTTCCATATTTTTGTTTTCAATATTTTTTAATAACTGTTTAAGTTCGGTAGTTAGTTGGTTGAATATTTTTTTGTTTTCAGAAGTTCTGTTTCTTTGCCATGTTTTTCGAGCTCTTCGTTTTTTTAAGACAAGATCTCTGACGACTTTCGGATAATTATTGCAATTGTACTTGACCTCTGATGTTGGAGGAGCACTTTGCCATGCCGATGTTTGAATATCTTGCACTAATTTGTCTACTTCAGCTTCTATGTCGGTTGCTGTTTTTAGTGGTGTTCGAAGATTTATCTTTTGATCAAGCAGAGTTTTAAAAATATTCCAATTTGTTCTTCTCGTTGATAATGAAGCTGGTTCAGGTTTTACTAGTATACTATCTCCAACTGTCATTATAACAGGCGTATGATCTGACGATAAACCAGTATAGTTTTCAATATTGATGTAATTGTGTGAGATGTTTTTCACTACAAAAAAATCTATTAGATCTGGTATTAAACACGTATTAGTTGGCCAATAAGTTGGTTCATTTCCAGAGTATGCTCTACATCCTTTGCTCTTTATTGATTTATAAAGTTCATATCCTTTGGGATTTGTTAGTCTAGAACCCCATAACTTGTTTTTGGCGTTGAAATCACCACCCAATATAAAATGGTCACCCATGGAATTTAGTAGCTCATTGTACTGCGATTCTTTTATGGAATGTCTTGGTGGGGAATATAAGGCCCCTATTTTGAATATATTATTTTTCTTAAGTCTGACGGCTACAGTAACTACCTGAAATATATCAGTCTCAATTTTTATATCCTCAAAATGTTGAAGGTTTTCCTTTATTATAACAGTGGCGCCACCTCTTGCACGCTGCGAAGGGTGAATAGAATTATATAAATTATATCCTTTAATATTGGCAAATGTGGATTTCGTGAAATGACTTTCAGATATCAGAAGTATATCTATTTTTTCCTCAATTAAAAACAGCTCAATTTCGTTCAAATGTTGTAGTAAACCATTACAGTTCCATATGGATATTCGAAGAAACGGCATGATATATATATTTTATGCGAAGTGGATTTCGTTTAGTTTATCAAGAATTTTTTCGTTAATTTCGTTTTGAGCGTCTAAACGTCGGTTTATTTTTTCTATACTATTCATAATTTCTGAAAAAATATTTATATTTTGTCCACCTGTAATATTGGCGTATGTTGCCCTTGCACTTACTGGGGTTTTTGTATGATTTTCCATTAACGAGGTATGTTTATGATTTGCATATGTGTTCTGCATGGGTTGTTGAATTTCTTCTCTCTGTTCTGCATGTTTATATCTGTTCGTCGAGCGTGATTGCTTTCTCAGTTTTTGTAATTCTTTAGCCACTTCACATCCTCTGTAATTGGCAGGGTGAGTTCCTCCACAATTTACACATTTGGGCAATTCTATATTTTGATAGGTACACTCATTTGTGTTATGTTTTCCAGCACACTTCACACATCGTGGTTCTCTTTTGCAATAATGCTTTGTATGGTTAAAGCCTTGACAGCGCTTACATTGCGGTATTAGATTTGTGTTTTGCTTTAGCGGCTCAATTTTAACTTTTAATTGATTGATAAACTCAATTTGATTAATTTTATTTATATCATCTTTATTAGAGAAAGATATTCTAAAGAGTGGTAGCCTTCTAAAGACATATCCACTTTCATTTCTTTCTTTTTTTATTATATTTACCGCATCGATCGGATTGAAACCTTGAGCACATAAATCTTCGATTATTTCTTCTTTAGTACACGAATGATGGAGACCCCGAGCCATTACTTTGTGTGGTCTATCAATTTTATTTTCATATGTGTTCCATTCAATTTCTGAAGCATTTAGATATGCTGAAAGTGATCGGTAATTTTCAGCATCAGCTGTGTTCACTTTCCAGATATTATTATTTAAGGACACGACCTTGTATTCTTTGATTTGTGCACATTTTAGTACTTCTTTTAGTCCAGAGTATGTTCCAATACTTGTTATAATTATTGGGGGTGGTTTATGTTGTATCGAATGATTGTTTTGACGTACATTATTAGTATTTTTTATATGTTCTGCATTTTGTGAAGTAGCATTTTCATGGTTGTTATTGTTTTGCATTTGTATTTGCTTGTTTTTTGCTTTTGATTTAGATTTTCTGGATCGCTGAACGATCCAATTTGTTTCACGTTCGAGTTCGTCTTCATCGGTTTCAAAATGCACGACTCGTTGTTCAACCGAACTTGGATTTCTATTATCAGATGTTTCTTGTAAAAACATGTTTCTTAGCTCCGAATTTTCTTTCTTAATTATGTCCAATTCATCGTGAATTTTTTGAACAATAATTCTAAGTTCTTCGTTTTCCTTTTTTAGTTTCAAATTTTCATTTTGAATTATTAACATACGGTTTCCTTTTAATGGCGTACCGCCACCTGGCGGCGGTGTACCAGGATTCATTTTATGATGTGTAACTTCCCCTCACCGTGTAAAGTGGAATTAAACACACCGAGAAGAGTTAGTATGGCAGCTCTGTTGTATGACACAATAAGTGACAGAGATCAGCAGTTTGTTTATATTTGTATCGTAATTAGATTGCAATGTTATTTACAGACTTTTATTTTCACAATACTTGTGAAATATTATTGAGAAATTTATTGTGAAATATGGAGATTAACGCGCGCGAATCGGGCATTCTCCAACACAATACGATTATGCGTTACAGGCACAAACGTTTTTTAATTCGTGACTTTGGCCAGAAGTAGATTTACGGCACAATTTGTTGTTTTTATTGTACGACTATGAAAACTCGACCGGTTACAGTGACTCGCAATTAACTCGCATAAATAAAATGTTGACAAAATTTTCTATAGAAATAACGTTTTGACAAAATTTTCTATCGAAATAAAATTTTGACAAAATTTTCTATCGAAATAAAATTTTGACAAAATTTTCTATAGAAATAAAATTTTTACAAAATTTTCTATAAAAATAAAATTTTCACAAAATATTCTATCGAAATAAAATTTTGACAAGATTTTCTATAAAAATTTTCTATAGAAGTAAAATTTTGACAAGGTTTTTTAAAAATAAAATTTTGAGAAAAATTTCTATAGAAATAAAATTTTAATTTTGATCATTTTTCTATAGAAATTGACAAAATTTTCTATAGAAATAAAATTTTCACATAATTTTCTATAGAAATACAGTTTTTACAAAATTTTCTGTAGAAATAAATATATATTTCTACAGAAAATTTTGACAAAATTTTGTATCGAAATAAAATTTTGACAAAATTTTCTATCGAAATAAAAATGTGACAAAATTTTCTATCGAAATAAAATTTTGCCAAATTTTCTATCAAAAAAAAACTTTGACAAAATTTACTATAGAAATAAAATTTTATCAAAATTTTCTATAAAAATAAAATTTTAACAAAATTTTCTATAGAAATAAAATTTTGACAAAATTTTCTATCGGAAAAAAATTTTTACAAAATTTTCTATAGAAATAAAATTTTAACAAAATTTTCTATAAAAATAAAATTTTAACAAAATTTTCTATCGAAATAAAATTTTGACAAAATTTTCTATAGAAATAAAATTTTCATAAAATTTTCAAAAAAAAACCTTGACAAAATTTTCTATAGAAGTAAGATTTGACAAAATTTTCTACAGAAATAAAATTTTAACAAAATTTTCTATAGAAATAAAATTTGACCAAATTTTCTATAGAAATAAAATTTGACAAAATTTTCTGCAGAAATAAAATTTTAACAAAATTTTCTATCGAATTAAAATTTTGACAAAATTTTCTACAGGAATATAATTTTGACAAAATTTTCTATAGAAAAATAATTTCTACTGCTACAAGTTTAGCTTAACCAAGAGAGGAAAAGAATGTTTGTAAAATTTATTTGGGCAAAGCCCTATAGACTGCAAGATGGTTGGATGGACGCACGTTTCGGAATTACCACATTCCTCATCAGCATCCTCTACTTGCAGCAAAACTATCAACCAATTATCAGAATAAATTCAGACAGTTCACTAAACCCAAAAGTGAACCACACTTGAACCCTCCGAAAAAAGGCCAATGTAAAGCCGGCTTATGCCGAAATAAATTCGTACAAACATATCTCTTTTCCTTTGCCACCGTCAAATCATCGATTTGAGTGCAGTTGGCTGGGTTTATTTTGAGCGTGCTTCTTCTTTTCTCATTCGTATTGTTTTGTTATTGTTGGTTTTGTTCTTTAATCATTGTTGTTGTTTTTGATTTCAAATAGAAATAAAATGTTGACAAAATTTTCTATAGAAATACAGTTTTTACAAAATTTTCTATATATATATATATATATATATATATATATATATATATATATATATATATATATATATATATATATATATATATATATATATATATATATATATATATATATATATATATATATATATATATATATATATATATATATATATATATATATATATATATATATATATATATATATATATATATATATATATATATATATATATAAAATATTGTCAACATTTTCTACAGAAATAAAATAGAAATAAAATTTTGATAAAATTTTGTATAGAAATAAACTTTTGACAAAATTTTCTCTAAAAATAAAATTTTGATAAAATTTTTTATAGAAATAGAATTTTGATAAAATTTTTTATAGAAATAGAATTTTGACAAAATCTTTTATTGAAATACAATTTTGACAAAATTTTCTATAGAAATAAAATTTTAACAAAATTTTCTATCCAAAAAAATTTTGCTAAAATTTTCTGTAGAAATAAAATTTTAACAAACTTTTCTATAGATATAAAATATTGACAACAGAAGTAAAATATTGACCAAAATTTCTATAGAAATAAAATTTTGACAACATTTTGTATAGAAATAAAATTTTGACAAAATTTTGTATAGAAATAAAATTTTAACAAATTTTTTATAGAAATAAAATTTTAAGAAAATTTTCTGCAGGAATAAAAATCTTTTATAGAAATACAATTTTGACAAAATTTTCTATAGAAATAAAATTTTAACAAAATGTTCTATAGAAATAAAATTTTAACAAAATTTTCTATCCAAAAAACTGTTGATAAAATTTTCTGTATAAATAAAATTTTAACAAACTCTTCTATAGATATAAAATATTGACAACAGTTTTTACATAAATAAAATATTGACCGAAATTTCTATAGAAATAAAATTTTGACAAAATTTTGTATAGAAATAAAATTTTGACAACATTTTGTATAGAAATAAAATTTTGAAAAAAATCTTTTATAGAAATACAATTTTGACAAAATTTTCTATAGAAATACATTTTTACAAAATTTTCTATAGAAATAAAATTTTGACAAACTTTTCTATATATATAAAATATTTACAACATTTTCTGTAGAAATAAGATATTGACCAAAATTTCTATAGAAATGAAGTTTGGCAAAATTTTCTATAGAAATAAATTTTTGACAAAATATTATATAGAAATAAAATTTTGACAAAATTTTCTATAGAAATAAAATTTTGACAAAATTTTCTATAGAAATAAATTTTTGACAAAATTTTCTATAGAAATTAAATTTTGAAAAAATTTTCTATAGAAATAAAATTGTGCAAAATAAGATTTTTTATTTGGTAGTTTTTTTTGGTAAACTTTTGCCCCAATTATGGTGGATTATTTTTGGCTTGGGTGGCAACCGTCTTTGTGAGTCACTATTTTTGGAAAAGGTATATGATTTGTGGTGGGAATGAAATTATTTCCTGTTTTTTCTGAAATCATAAATTGTGCAACAAATTAATGGAAATGTTTCATTGAGTTAATAGTTTTTTTATTTTTTTTTTTTGTTTATAAAACATCAAACGATTTTGTTCTTGGTTATCAGCTTAGTGGGTTTTGGTGTGAGAGTGTTTTTGTCCATGGGTGCGTATTCGTTTGTTACCATTGCCCATAAATATTCATCATACGTTGAGTGGTCTGTTAGAGTAGCAAATCGTTTGGGTCATAAACTTAAGCAGACTTATTTTCTGTTATTTTTTAGTCTTTGTCATCTCATAGCTACATCAATACCACTTGGCAATGTTATAAATTTCTTTATTTCAACAAGAAATTATTCCCATTCCCACCAACCCATTGTTAAAGAAGAGATGATAACGAAACGAAAAGAAAAAAGAAAACAAAAAAAAATTGCTGTAAAGGCTTTTACATTTCTCAAATGCCATAGGTCAAAAAGTTGTCTGTTCATCTGTCTTCTGGAACAACAACAACAGCAAAAGAAACCGGTATTTATGATTATGATAAATGACTTGGGAATTGTGATGGATTTTAATAATTTCGGAGTGAAAAGGAGATGGAACAGGTATATAACATGTTGCTGGACATATACACAGTCTCACATAAGTTTACATACCCTTGAGGTTTTTACCTTATAACTAAACATGTTTCTTGTTGTTGTTTATAATCCAGACTAAAAACATCTTCTTGAAAATGGACAAATACTTTGTTTTTCAAATTAATTTACAAAATCTAAAGCATATATATGCATATTTTATTATATTTTAATAATTAAAGAAAATACAATTTCTTAAACCGTATGTAAACTTGTGTAAGACTGTGTACATATATAAGGAGAAAATGGTTTGAAATCTGTATATACATAATTTATGGAAGAATTCAATTAAATAAAATTGATTTTACCTACTTGATATGATAATACAAGGTAGTTGAAATCAATATCCTTCATTATTTTCATATAAAAATGGCTGCCATATTAAGTTCTTAGATGGGATGATTGACGTACTGGTATTGTGTATAATTGAAAATGACACCTACACGACATTCGTTGTTATAATCAGAGCTGTGGAGCAGAAGTCTGAGGATTCTGCTGGAAGTTGGAGTCGCAAACATTTTGGCTTAACTCCGTCTCGAGTCCAAACAAAAATTTGGAAAACACAACCTATATAATATCCTCAATCACAGGATCAAAGTATATTAATTTTCCAATTTTCTCGAAATATTGGTCTCAAACCCCATAATGTATATACTAGCCGAACCCCATTCTTTTAACTGATAGACTATTGGTTTAAAAATATGGAAAGTCACATAAATACTGATTTCAATTTATTGGTGGAATTGATTACGGCGTTTTTAGGTTAAGGAAGAAGATAAATCCCCCGTAACATACAATGTTTCCGGGCCAACACAACATTTTTCTTTCAGCTGTGGTTTATTACTCTGCGCGTGGTGTTATCCAGGCCATTAATAGTCATTAACTAGGTTGGGTTGCACATGTTAAGAGAGATTTATTCAATATTTTTTAGTCAAAATTTTAATTCTATAGAAAATTTTGCCAACATTTTATTTCTATAGAAAATTTTGTAAAAATTTTATTTCTATAGAAAATTTTGTCAAAATTTTATTTCTTTAGAAATTTGTTTGTGAAAAATTTATTTCTATAGAAATATGTTTGCTAAAATTTTATTTCTACAGAAATTTTTTTCAAAATTTTATTTCCATAGAAAATTTTGTCAAAGTTGCATTTCTAAAAAAAAATTGTCAAAATTTTATTTCTATAGAAAATTTTGTCAAATTTTTATTTCTATAGAGAATTTTGTCAACATTTTCTTCCTATAGAACATTTTGTCAAAATTTTATTTCTATAGAAAATTTTGTCAAAATTTTATTTCCATAGAAAATTTTGTCAAAATTTTATTTCTATAGAGAATTTCGTCAAAATTTGATTTCTGTGGAAAATGGTGTCAACATTTTATTTTTATAAAAAAATTGTCAAAATTTTATTTTCATTAGAAATTTTGTCAAAATTTTATTTTATAGACAACATTTTAAAAATTTTATTTCTATAGAAAATTTTGTCAAAATGTTATTTCTATAGACAATTTTTTAAATTTTTTTTCTATAGAAAATTTTGTCAAAATTTTATTTCCATAGAAAATTTTGTCAAAATTTTATTTCTCTAGAATATGTTGTCAAAATTTTATTATTTGTCAAAATTTTATTTCTAAAAAATTTTTATCAAAATTTTATTTCTATAGAATATTTTGTCAAACATTTTTTTCATTCGTTTTTTTTTTGTTATTGTTGGTTTTGTTCTTTAAGCATTGGTGTTTTTTGCAGCTTAAGACCATACATTGACTAAACTACAGGTGTAGCTTAACCAACAGAGGAAAAGAATGTTTGTCAAATTTATTTGGGCAAAGCCCTATAGACTGCAAGAATTTTAATACCCTGCTCCACACTGTGGAACAGGGTATTATAAGTTAGTGCATATGTTTGCAACACCCAGAAGGAGACGAGATAGACACATGGTGTCTTTGGCAAAAATGCTCAGGGTGGGCTCCTGAGTCGATATAGCCATGTCCGTCTGTCCGTCTGTCCGTGAACACATTTTTGTAATCAAAGTGTAGGTCGCAGTTTTAGTCCAATCGACTTCAAATTTGGCACAAGTATGTGTTTTGGCTCAGAATAGATCCCTGTTGATTTTGGAAGAAATCGGTTCAGATTTTGATATAGCTCCCATATATATATATATATGTCGCCCGATATGGACTTATATGGCCCCAGAAGCCAGAGTTTTACACTAATTTGCTTAAAATTTTGCACTAGGAGTACAATGTGTGCAGAATTTGATTGAAATCGGTTCAGATTTAGATATAGTATAGTCATGTGTGCAGAATTTGATTGAAATCGGTTCAGATTTAGATATAGCTCCCATATATATCGTTCGCCCGATATGGACTAATACGGTCCCAGAAGCCAGAGTTTTACCCCAATTTGGTTGAAATTTTTCACAGGGTGTAGAATTAGCATTGTAGCTATGCGTGCCAAATTTGGTTGAAATAGGTTCGAATTTGGTTGAAATCGGTTGAGATTTAGATATATCTCCCATATATAGCTTTCGCCCGATTTATACTCATATGACCACAGAGGCCAATTTTTAACTCCGATTTAGTTGAAATTTTGCACAGAGAGCAAATTAGCATTGTTGCTATGCGTGTCAAATTTGGTGTGATCGGTTCAGATTTAGATATAGCTCCCATATATATGTTTTTCTGATTTCGACAAAAATGGTCAAAATACCAACATTTTCCTTGTAAAATCGCCACTGCTTAGTCGAAAAAATGTAAAAATAACTCTAATTTTCCTAAACTTCTAATATATATATATCGAGCGATAAATCATAAATAAACTTTTGCGAAGTTTCTTAAAACTGCTTCAGATATAAATGTTTCCCATATTTCCCTAACATTGTGTTCCACCCTAGTGAATTAGCCGACTTAAATTTTGAGTCTATAGATTTTGTAGAAGTCTATCAAATTCTCTTCAGATCGAGTGATATTTAAATGTATGTATTTGGGCAAACCTTTTTATATAGCCCCCAACACATTTGACGGATGTGATATTGTCTCGAAAATTTAGATCTACAAAGTGGTGCAGAGTATAATATAGTCGGCCCCGCCCGACTTTAGACTTTCCTTACTTGTTTTTGTTAAAATTGTATTTCTATGGAAAATTTTGTCAAAATTTTATTTCTATAGAAAATTTTGTCAAAATTTTATTTCTACAGAAAATTTTGTCAAAATTTTATTTTTATAAAAAAAAATTGTCACAATTTTATTTTTATTAGAAATATTGTCAAAATTTTATTTTATAGTAAATTTTTTAAAAATTTTATTTCTATAGAAGATTTTGTCAAAATGAATACTAATTCAAATTTTTAAAATTTTTTTTATAGAAAATTTTGTCAAAATTTTATTTCTCTAGAATATGTTGTCAAAATTTTATTTCTATAGAAAATGTTGTCAAAATTTTATTTCTATCGAAAATTGTGTCAAAATTTTATTTCTATAGAAGATTTTGTCAAAATTTTACTTCTATGGAAAATTTTGTCAAAAGTTTATTTCTATAGAAGATTTTGTCAAAATTTTATTTCTATGGAAAATTTTGTCAAAATTTTATTTCTATAGAAAATTTTGTCAAAAGTTTATTTCTATAGAAGATTTTGTCAAAATTTTATTTCTATGGAAAATTTTGTCAAAATTTTATTTCTATCGAAATTTTGTCAAAGTTTTATTTCTATAAACATTTGTAGGTCAAAGTTGTATTTCTATAGAAAATGGAAAATTTTGTCAAAATTTTATTGCTATAGAATTTTTTTTTGTTAAAATTTGATTTCTATAGATTTTTTTTTCAAAGTTGTATCTCTATAGAAAATTTTGTCAAAGTTATATTTCTATAGAAAATTTCGTCAAAATTTTATTTATATAGAAAATGTTGTCAAAATGTTATTTCTATAGAAATTTTTTTCAAAATTTTATTTCTAGAGAAAATTTTGTCAAAATTTTATTTCTATATAAAGTTTTGTCAACATTTTATTTATTATTTATTTATTTTTATGTTAAAATTTTATTTCTATAGAAAATTTTGTCAAAATTTTATTTCTATAGAAAATTTTTTCAAAATTTCATTTCTATAGAATATTTTGTCAAAATTTTATTTCTATAGAAAATTTTGTCAAAATTTTATTTCTATAGAAAATTTTGTCAAAATTTTATTTCTATAGAAATTTTGTTGTTAAAATTTTATTTCTATTGAGATATATATGTTAAAATTTCATTTTTATAGAAAATTTTGTCAAAATTTTATTTCTATAGAAAATTTTTTCAAAATTTTATTTCTATAGAAAATTGTGTAAACATTTTATTTCTATAGAAAATTTTGTCAAAATTTTATTTCTATAGAAAATTTTGTCAAAATTTTATTTCTATAGAAAATTTTGTCAATATTTTATTGCTATAGAATTTTTGTCAAAATTTTATTTTTATAAAATAAATTGTCAACATTTTATTTTTATTAGAAATTTTGTCAAAATTTTCTTTTATAGACAATTTTTTAAAAATTTCATTTCTATAGAACATTTTGTCAAAATGAATACTAATTCAAAATTTAAAATTTTTTTTTATAGAAAATGTTGTCAAAATTTTATTTCTATAGAAGATTTTGTCAAAATTTTATTTCTATAGATAATTTTGTCAAAATTTTATTTTTAGAAAATTTTGTCAAAAGTTTATTTCTATAGAAGATTTTGTCAACATTTTATTTCTATGGAAAATTTTGTCAAAATTTTATTTCTATAGAAATTTTGTCAAAATTTCTTTTCTATAGAAAATTTTAATTCTATAAACATTTGTAGGTCAAAGTTGTATTTCTATAGAAAATGGTGTGAAAATTTTATTTCTATAGAAAATTTTGTCAAAATTTTAATGCTATAAAATTTTGTTTGTTAAAATTTGATTTCTATAGAATTTTTTTTTTCAAAGTTGTATTTCTATAGAAAATTTTGTCAAATTTTTATTTATATAGCAAATTTTGTCGATATGTTATTTCTATAGAATATTTTGTTAAAATTTTATTTCTAGAGAAAATTTTGTCAATATTTTATTTCTATAGAAAATTTTGTCAAAATTTTATTTATTATTTATTTATTTTTATGTTAAAATTTTATTTCTTTAGAAAATTTTGTCAAAATTTTATTTGTATAGAAAATTTTGTCAAAATTTTATTTCTATAGAAATTTTTGTCAAAATTTTATTTCTATAGAAAATTTTGTCAAAATTTTATTTCTATAGAAAATTTTATCAAAATTTTATTTCTATGGGAAAAATTGTCAAAATTTTATTTCTATAGAAATTTTTTTGTTAAAATTTTATTTCTATTGAGACATATATGTTAAAATTTTATTTTTATAGAAAATTTTGTCCAAATTTTATTTCTTTGGAAAATTTAGTCAAAATTGTATTTATTATTTATTTATTTTTATGTCAAAATTTTATTTCTATAGAAAACTTTGTCAAAATTTTATTTCTATAGAAAATTTTGTCAAAAGTTCATTTCTATAGAAGATTTTGTCAACATTTTATTTCTAAACTTCAAGTGTAGCTTAACCAACAGAGGAAAAGAATGTTTGTCAAATTTATTTTGGTAAAGCCCTATAGACTGCAAGATGGTTGGATGGAGGCACGATTCGGAATTACCACAATCCTCACCAGCATCCTCTACTTGCAGCAAAACTATCAACCAATTATCAGAATAAATTCCGGCAGTTCACTAAACCCAACAATGAACCACCCTTGAACCTTCCGAAAAAAGGTTTTCCATGATAGCCGGATTATGCCGAAATAAATTCGAAATAAACATATCTCTTTTCCCATTTTATTTCTATAGAAAATGTTATCAAAATTTTATTTCCATAGAAAATTTTATCAAAATTTTATTTCCATAGAAAATTTTGTCAAAATTTTATTTCTATAGAAATTTGTTTTTTTTTTAAGTTTATTTCTATAGAAATTTTTAGGTCAATGTTGTATTTCTATAGAAAATTTTGTTAAAATTTTATTTCTATAGAAAATTTTATTTCCATAGAAAATTTTATCAAAATTTTATTTCTATAGAGAATATATTTAACATTTTATTTCAAAGAAAATTTTGTTAAAATTTTATTTCTGTATTAGATTTTGTCAAAATTTTATTTCTATAGAAAATTTTGTTAAGTTTTTAATTCTATAGAAAATTTAGTCAAAATTTTATTTCTACAGAAAATTTTGTTAAAATTTTATTTTTGTAGAAAATATAATTAAAATTGTATATCTGTAGAAAATTTGTGAAGTACCTCATAATCAAGAATTCTACCAATCAAAAGTAAAAAATCTACAAAATTTGGCAAAATTCTACCAACTATGGCAACCGTGAGTGTAACTCCTCGATCATACATCAAAAAATGACGTATCCCATATTCATTTACTTACTTTCTCCCACGTTAACTTTAATTTTCATGTAACTTGGTGAGGTTTAAATTTTGCTCTTTTGATATAATAAAGGGATATTCCCTTCCTAGATCAAATGTCGAAAAACAAATTAGGGGTGTTTTGTTCTCTCTATGAACCCTTAACTTTCCTGAGATTTCAAAAAAATCGAAGAACTTTTCTTCAAAGTTCAAAATGTCAGTCAAGGGAGGTCCTCCACCTCCACCTCGACCGGAAATCCAGAAATTTTAAAGCAAATCGAAGAATTTCATAGAATTTATTTGAGAATTTTACAAAGGTAGGACAAGGGGGAGGCCCATCTCCATCCAAATATTACAACATCACGTCCTCTGTAAATTTCAAGTTAATCGGTGAAGTTTAGTTTTTTGTCACTGTAAAAAAAAAAGTCGGGCAAAGGGGAGGTGCCCTTTCCGATCAAAAAATGAAGTAACGGATCTTTTTTCAAGACGCTACCTTCAACCTTTATTTCTATAGAAAATAAAATTTTATTTCTATAGAAAAATTAGTCAAAATTTTATTTCTACAGAAATTTTTGTCAAAATGTTTTTTCTATAGAAATTTTTTTAATTTTTTTTCAATAGAACATTTTGTCAACATTTTATTTCTATAGATAATTTGTCAAAATTTTATTTCTATAGACAATTTTATCAATTTTTTTAGAAACTTGTTTGTTTAAATTTTATTTCTATAGAAAATTTAGTCAACAGTTTATTGCTACAGAAAATTTTGTCAACATTTTATTTCTATAGAATTTTTTTCAATTTTTTTTTTCTATAGAAAATTTTGTCAAAATTTTATTTCCATAGAAAATTTTGTCAAAATTTTATTTCTATAGAGAATTTCGTCAAAATGTGATTTCTGTAGAAAATGGTGTCAACATTTTATTTTTATAAAAAAAATTGTCAAATTTTTATTTTTATTAGAAATTTTGTCAAAATTTTATTTCTCTACAATATGTTGTCAAAATTTTATTATTTGTCAACATTTTATTTCTATAGAAAATCTTGTCAAAATTATATTTCTAAAAAATGTTTATCAAAATTTTATTTCTATAGAATATTTTGTCAAAATTTTTTTTCATTCGTTTTTTTTGTTATTGTTGGTTTTGTTCTTTAAGCATTGTTGTTTTTTTATTGCAGCTTAAAACCATACATTGTCTAAACTACAAGTGTAGCTTAACCAACAGAGGAAAAGAATGTTTGTCAAATTTACTTGGGCAAAGCCCTATAGACTGCAAGAATTTTTTCTGTAGAATTTATTTTGTTAAAATTGTATTTCTATGGAAAATTTTGTCAAAATTATATTTCTATAGAAAATTTTCTAAAAATTTTATTTCTATTGAAAATTTTTTAAAATTTTTCGTTTATAGAAAATTTTGTCAAAATTTTATTTATATAGAAAATTTTTTAAAAATTTTATTTCTATAGAAAATTTTGTCAGAATTTTATTTCTATAGAAAATGTTGTCAAAATTATAGTTCTATAGAAAATGTTGTCAAAATTTTATTTCTATAGAAATTTTTTTTGTTAAAATTTTATTCCTATAGAAATTTTTTGGTCATAGTTGTATTTCTATAGAAAATTTTGTCAAAATTTTATTTCTATAGAAAATTTTGTCAAAATTTTATTTCTATAGAATTTTTTTTGTTAAAATTTTATTTCTACAGAAATTTTTTGGTCAAAGTTGTATTTCTATAGAAAATTTTGTCAATGTTGTATTTCTGTAGAAAATTTTGCCAAAATTGTATTTCTGTAGAAAATTTTGTCAACATTCTATTTCTGTAGAAAATTTTATCAAAATTTTATTTCCATAGAAAATTTTATCAAAATTTTATATCCATAGAAAATTTTGTCAAAATTTTATTTCCATAGAATTTTTTTTGTTAAAATTTTATTTCTACAGAAATTTTTTGGTCAAAGTTGTATTTCTATAGAAAATTTTGTCAATGTTGTATTTCTGTAGAAAATTTTGCCAAAATTGTATTTCTGTAGAAAAATTTGTCAACATTTTATTTTTATAGAGAATTTGGTCAAAATTTTATTTTAATTCATTTCATTTTATTGTGTACCTACACAACAAGATTCCGAACGGCGTTCCACATTGCAGTGAAACCATTTAGAGAAGGGTTTCAAAGCTTCTCTAAGTGGTTTCACTGCAATGTGGAACGCCGTTCGGACTCGGCTATAAAAAGGAGGAATCGTATCCATTCGGATACAAGACTTGTCCTTCGAAAGGGTATTATATTCCTATTCCTATCAGATCTGGTAAACCGAATTCTATCATAGACATAGCTTGGTTTTCGTCTGTAAATCAATTTATGTAGAAATACTGACGATTTTACATTAAGCAGGGTATTACAACTTTAGAAAATTTTGTCCAAATTTTATTTCTATAGAAAAATTTGTCAAAATTTATTTGTATTGAAAATTTTGTCAACATTTTCTGTAGAAATTTAGTTCTATAGAAAATTTTATCAAAATTTTATTTCTATAGAACATTTTGTCAAAATTTCATTTCTATGGGAAATTTTGTCAAAATTGTATTTCTATAAAAAAATTTTGTCAAAATTTTATTTCTATAGAAAATTTTTTCAAAATTTTATTTCTATAGAAATTTTAATCAAAATTTTATTTCTGTAGAAAATTTGTGAAGTACCTCATAATCAAGAATTCTACCAATCTACCTAAAGGTAAACAAATCTACCATATTTGATAGAATTCTACCAACTGTGGCAAACGTGAGTGTAACTCCTCGATCATATATCGAAAAATCACGTATCCTATATTCTTTTACTTAACTTCTCCCTCGTTACGTGTAATTTTCAGGTAACTCTATTGATAAAAAAGAGGGACATCCCCTTTCTAGATCAAATGTCGAAAAACAAATTAGGGGTGTTTTGTTCTCTCTATTATATTACCTTTCCTGAGATTTCAAAAAAATCGAAGAACTTTTCTTCAAATTTCAAAATGTCAGTCAAGGGGAGGTCCTCCGCCTCGACCGAAAATCGAAATATAAAGTAGGGGATGTGTGTCTAGATGCCACCTTATTGTTCCCAGAAATTGTAAAGCAAATCGAAGAATTTTATAGAATTTATTTCAGAATTTCCCAAAGGTAGGGCAAGGGGTCCGAAAAAAAGTTTATTCTGCACTGAAAAAACAGTGAACCCTTTTCCATTGCAAAATGAACTAAACTGTAGTAATATTGACCATGATTTAGCCCTTAAGATTTTTTTCAACTTGTCTAGTTTATAATTCTCTTAAATTTTAGTTCATCTATAACATTGTATTTTAGTTCATTTTTACAACGCCATAAGATTTATATACCACTACCAAGTTAAAAAGTCAGTATTATTTTGTTTTACTTGCTTATTTTTTGGGAGACCCGATAATAAAAATTGGTTAACAGTCTCTTTAAAATGTCGACGACTAAACTATTTTTAAATCAATCATTCCACAGTACAGAGAAATTAAATAATTAAAGGAACAACAAACTGTTTTACTATTATGAAAATTTTCATACATTAAAATTAAACTTTCTTTAAGCAAAATTACTTTATTATAAAAACTTATGATGAAAGTTCTTAATACAATGTTTTTTGTGAATAAAAATTATGACCACGTGGAACAGAGAGTAGTTCATTTGAACTCGCTGTTTGAACATTTTGACTTATCCTTGTTTTATTCATCGTAGGTAATTTTTTCACATATCTTGCTGGAAAAAAAATGGAAGCAATGATGAAAATTGTTAAAAATTAACACCATGTAATGAAATATAATTTTTTAAATCTTTATTTTAGCTTGTAACTTACCATATTTGGGGGCATTTTATCAAATGGTGTAAGGAATTCAACTTTTCTTTGGAAAACGTATCTCATAAAATTTGTACCTGAAACAATTAGAGAAATAATGAAGTATTCTATATAAACTCATAAAACTGTGTTTTTATCGATGTGAAGGATATAATAAAATAAATATTCTAGTTGAAAGAAAGCCAAAGTTTTAATATAAAACTTACCAATTCTCTATTAAATTGTACGCTGAGGGGAAATATAAATTTATTTGGGTTACTCTGAAATTAAATATTAAATAAAATTATTAAATAAGTTTTCAAAAAATTTAATGAAAAAAATAATAATATGCATAAAAAACCAAATATTCTTGATAAACCTAGACAGTCATCATTCGTCAAAATGACGACACGTAATTTCATTTTCGATTTAAAATTTTAGTCTATTGGGAAATGGTAAATTTAAGTTATACTAATTCGACCGTTTTATTAATTTTTATTTTATACTACTTAAAACCAAATAGAATAAGAAAATAAACTCAAGTTTGGTTCACTTTTTCGCTCACGATGAAAATTATAGCGTCTTGAAATGAGCCGTAGTCAAAATGACGAAGGATGACGTTAAGTACAAAAAATAAGGATGACTGTCCAGGGTTAAAAGAAAGTTAAAGAATCCTTACCAATTCACTATTAAATAACAGGCAAAGGAGTACTAAAAATTTGTCCAAATTTTTAAGGGGTTATTCTGAAATTAAATATTTGTTTTTACATTAAAAATATTACATTGGTTTCCAAAAATTTTGATTAAAAAATACTAAAATAAGGCATTAAAAACCTGTAATTTTGATGATAAAAAGATCACAAAAACGTAAATATTCTAGTTGAAATAAAGCCAATTTTTAAAAGAAAACTTACTTATTCTCTATTTTTTAAATTTGTCCGAATCCATCTGGAGTTGCTCTGAAATTAAATATTGTTTTTACAACAAAGAAAAACATTAAACTGGTTTCCAAAAAAATAATTAACAAATAATAATATACATAAAAAATATTCTTTTTAAAAGAAAGTCATGTTAAAAAAATACTTACCAATTTATGAATAAACTATACGCTGAGATATAATAAAAATTTTCCAAATTCATCTGGGATTGAATATTAATTTTTTACATAGAATACTAAAAATTCCAATACACTTTCAACATATTTTCCTAAATATTCGTAATAACTTTTTTCTAAACTACCGATAAAATATTAATAACTTTCATTTAAAAGGTTTAATAAACAAACACCAATATATGTCTCAAAAATCCAAAATATTCCATGCCTTTATATTCCCTTGTTGCATACCTACTTAAAAGATGCAACAGTCCACGCCAACGCCAACTATACAACTGAAGCATGCCAAACAAAACCAAGCAAAGCCAAAACATTCCTACAACAACAAAAACACATGTACCTTTATTGAAAACAACACCTCATCCAGCCAAATAAACCATCCACACAATAAACACACACACACACACAAACCACTAAATGAACAAAAATAAAAACAACCCACGCTCATGTATACACAACAAAACTCAAGTAACATCATCTTTACATTAATCACATTCCACTATGCCGATAAAATCTCTGTACTATTCATTAGTTCGTCGCATCTGCTGAAAATTTACTCTAAGAATAATATTCGTAAAGGCACACCAGTTTATGATCGATGAAACGTTTAACTTAAAATTTGCCAAATTTTCAAGAAATGTTATCTACCATTTTGGACGAAAATGTCTATAAATTTTATTACATGTGAACTAAAAATATTTCATTGGGTAAATTTTTACCAACAATTATTAACTATAAGAATTGTCAGTAAGAAATTGCTATCCACTTTCAAGTTCATTTTTCGTAAAAAAATATTTTCTCATACAAAAAAATCTTATAGTAAATTGCACTTATTATTTAGAAAGTACTTTACATTTCACAAGTAGTTTTATAGCATGACAAACGAATTTTTAACTACCAGTTAAGAATTTTTTTAAGGAATTTTCCATCGTATTTTGTAGGCCATGAACTAAACGATTGCTACTTAGAATTTGTAAAATTTCCTTCCGAGTAGTTAATTTTCGTTGAAGATACGAAAAATGAACTAAAATTCTGGAAAATTCTTGTAATAAATTATTGTAAAAATCTTCTTAAATTTACGAGACACTTTTTTTTCTGTGTGAGCATCCCCGATCATGTATGAATTATGCTAATCCATTCGATAGTCTATATAGATTGTTTGCAACAACTTTTTTATTTATTTCTTTAATTCTTAGTTCGTATGCATACAAAAATGAAACTGAAAACTTTAATTAGAGCAGAGTATGCAGTCACATGCTGATAGATGTGGTTTCAAAGTTTTTCATATTGCCTTTGCTATAAGAAACGGAAACTCAAACGCAAACACTTTCACAAAAACGAAAGAAAATACAAAAACCATGATGATATAAGGACACAAAAATATGCATGTGTATGTCAGTGGTTGTATGTGGTCATATATGTGTGTGTGTGAATGTTACCGTGTATAGGTTACGTTTGTTTTTATACCCTCCACCATAGGACGGGGGGTATATTAACATTGTCATTCCGTTTGTAACACATCGAAATATTGATCTAAGACCCCATAAAGTATATATATTCGGGGTCGTGGTGAAATTCTGAGTCGATCTGAGCATGTCCGTCCGTCTGCTGAAATCACGCTAACTTCCGAAAGAAACAAGCAATCGACTTGAAACTTGGCACAAGGTGTTGTTATAGGTGTAGGTTGGATGGTATTGCAAATGGGCCATATCGGACCACTTTTACGTATAGCCCCCATATAAACTGGCACTCAGATTTGGCTTGCGGAGCCTCTTGGAGGAGCAAAATTCATCCTATCCGGTTGAAATTTGGTACATGGTGTTAGTATAAGGTCTCTAACAACCATGCAAAAATTGGTCCATATCGGCAAATTTCATCCGATCCGGCTGAAATTTAGTACATGGTTTAAGTATATTGTCTCTAACAACCATACAAAAATTGGCCCATATCGGTCCATATTTATACATAGCCCCAATATAAACCGATCTGCAGATTTGGAGTGTGGAGCCTTAAGAGAAGCAAATTTCATCCGAACCGGCTGAAATTTCGTACATGGTTTAAGTAACAGGATGGCTGATATGTCCCCGGTCTAACAAAGAAAAACACATTTTTTTGTCAAAATTCGTTTTTATTATTCAACATAGTTCCCTTCAAGAGCGATACAAAATTTTTGATACCATTTTGGTAGTACTCCTTCGGTTTTGCCTAATAATAGGTCTCAGTTTCGGCGATCACCTCTTCATTGCAGCCAAATTTTTTCCTTGCGAGCATCCTTTTGAGGTCTGAGAACAAGAAGAAGTCGCTGGGGGCCAGATTTGGAGAATACGGTGGGTGGGGAAGCAATTCGAAGCCCAATTCATGAATTTTTGCCATCGTTCTCAATGACTTGCGGCACGGTGCGTTGTCTTGGTGGAACAACAATTTTTTTTTTCTTCATGTGGGGCCGTTTTGCCGCGATTTCGACCTTCAAACGCTCCAATAACGCCAATTCGGCTGAAATTTGGTACATGGTGTTAGTATATGGTCTCTAACAACCGTGCAAAAATTGGTCAATATCGGTCCATAATTACATATAGCCCCCATATAAACTGATCACCAGATTTGAACTCCGGAGCTTCTAGGAAGACCAAAATTCATCTGATTCAGTTGAAATTCGGTACGTGATGTTAGTAGTTATATGGTATCCAACAACCATGCAGGAATTGGTTCATATCAGTCCATAATTATATATAGCCCCCATATAAACCGATCCCCAGATTTGACTTCCGGTGTCTTTTGGAGAAGCAAAATTCATCCGATCTGGTTGAAATTTGGTACGTGGTGTTAGTATATGATATTTAACAATCATGCCAAAAGTGGTCCATATCAGTCCATAATCATATATAGCCCCCATATAAACCGATCCCGAGATTTGGTTTTGGAGCCTATTGAAGGAGCAAATTTCATCCAAGTCATTTGAATCATGCCTAACTAGGTCCATATCGGTCTATAGTTATATATATAGCCTTCAGATAAATCGATCCTCAATCACACAAAAATTGGTCCATATCAAGTTCATAATTGTATATAGCCCCCGTATAAGCGACCACCATATTTCAATTCTGGCTCTCTACAACGTATGGACTAACTCACAATTTAGAAAACAATGTTAAGAAGTTTTAAGATACCACAACCCAAGTAATTCGATTGTGGATGGCAGTGTTTCGTAGAAGTTTCTACGCAATCCATGGTGGAGGGTACATAAGATTCGGCCTGGCCGAACTTACGGCCGTATATACTTGTTTTAATAATGAACTCAATTTTAGTGGCCTACTAACTCTGTAGGTGGGAGCCACCGTGGTGCAATGGTTAGCATGCCCGCCTTGCATACACAGGGTCATGGATCCAAACCCAGTTTCGACCAAACAACAAAAAAGTTTTTCAGCGGTAGATTATCCCACCTCAGTAATGGTGACATTTCTGTGCGTTTCAAAGCTTCTCTAAGTGGTTTCACTGCAATGTGGAACGCCGTTCGGACTTTACAAAGGAGATCCCTTGTCATTGCGCTTAACATAGAATCGGGCAGCACTCAGTGATAAACGAGAAGTTCACAACTGTGGTATCACAATGGACTGAATAGTCTAATGAGCCTGATATATCGGGCTGCTACTATACCTAACCTAACCTAACTCTGTAGGTGTAAAACCAAGTATAGCTCCTAATATCAGGCGTTTCAGTTCAGATTGTGATAAAATTGCAATAAACATACACTCCCTAATTTTCATAAATAACGAAATGCGGTTCATCTCGCAAACCTTTACCAATGATACCCCCAAATGCTTAGTTTTACTAATTCAGTAGGTGTGGTAGGGTCCGCCCGACTTTCTACTTTACTTGGTCGGTTTTTTACAAAAATTTTGCTACGCCATAGGGCATTAGCCAGTTTAAAAATAATGTCTAGAAAGTGTTGTTTTTTAAATAGGTTCAGATTTGAATATGTGAACATGCAAATGTAAACTTTTGCATATAGCTCCCAAATTTGAAGGAGTTCAGATGGTATCAAATATTTTGGCCCACAAAGTGGGGCAGGGTACATTATAGTCGGCTCCGCTGACTTTGGTGTTTTTTCTGTTTATTTTTTTTTTGATTATGTTCATTGTTTACCTCAAGCATATATGTATGTGTGCGTGTACTTGCTTCTATGTCCATCTGTTAGTGGACTTGTCACAGAAGCAACAGCAGGATTAGTAGCATATGTTTGCTACCGTATATTATGTGGCCCTCAACCATGAACTCCAACCCAGTTGTAAGCCTTTCTTTTACTTCATTATAACGAAGTTTATGGGCTATGTTGCTGTTGGTGACTGTTAAGGACACCATAGATGCCATAAGAGTTATGTTGGTAATGTTTTCCCCCCAACCAACATCCTCATCCCGTTGTTAGCCTCTTGTTTATTTGCTTTTGGCTAGCTTCCATAGTGGGTAGTTGCAACGACAACACCAATTCGTATATTCTGGGAACTTGTTGTTCATCTCGTTTATGGGAAATGAATGCATACTACACAATAATGCCACACAAAGGCAGTTTTTTGTTTTTCCAGGAGAGAGAGAGAGAGAAAACTTTTACCGCATATGGAGAGATATTCTGCTTATGGATTCTTTTTTATCTTTGAGTAGTGTCATCGTGATTCTGGTTATTATGCGTGTTTGCTTTTGAAAATGGTAATGACACAGTACCATAATGCCCTTATTACTGAGGGAAACCCTCTAAAAAGAGACAATAACTACGAGAGCGGTTTGATAAGTACTTAGCCTACACAAAGAGAATAAATGTTTTGAAAAAGTTGCATTTTATAAAGGCAATACACACGCCGAATAAAAACAATTAATGAAAGTCTAAAGTCAAGCCGGACCGACTGTATTATACTCTACATCACTTTGTAGACATAAAGTGTTGATACCATCTCAAAACCTTTATCAATCCTTTCTACAGAAATAAAATTTTGGACAATTTTTAATATCGAAATAAAGTTTAAACAAAATTTTCTATACAAATACAATTTTGGACATATTTTTCTATAGAAATACAATTTTGACAAAATTTTCTGTAGTAATAAATTTTTTCCATAAAAAAAAATTATAGAAATAAAATTTGGACAAAATGTTCTATAGAAATAAAATTTGGACAAAATTTTCTATAGAAATAAAATTTTGACAAAATTTTTGTGTACAAAAAAATTTGAAAAAATATTTTATAGAAAAAAATGTTGACAAAATTTTCTGCAGAGATAAAATTTTGACAAAATTTTCTATAGAAATAACATTTTGACAAAATGTTCTATAGAAATAAAATTTGGACAAATGTTCTATAGAAAAAAAAATTGGACAAAATTTTCTATAGAAATAAAATTTGGACAAAATTTTCAATAGAAATAAAATGTTGACAAAATGTTCTATGAAAATAAAATTTTGACAATATTTTTATAGGAATAAAGTTTTGACAAAATTTTCTTTAGAAATAAAATTTCTTTAGAAATAAATTAGAAATAAAATTTTGACAAAATTTTCAATAGAAATAAAATTTGTAAAAACATTTCTATAGACAAAAATTTTAAAAAATATTTAATAGAAAAAAGGTTGACAAAATTTTCCTTAGAAATAAAATTTTGACAAAATTTTCTATAGAAATAAAAATTTGACAAAATATTCTATAGAACAAAATTTTCAATAGAAATAAAATTTTGAAAAAACAATTCTATTGAACTTACAGAACTCTAAAGAACTTAAATTTTGATACAATTGTTTTATAGAAAAAAAATGACAAATTTTTTATAGAAATAAAATTTTGACAAACATTTTTATAGAAATAAAAATTTGACAACTTATTCTATAGAAATAAAGTTTCGACAAATTTTTCTATAGAATTAAAATTTTGACAAAAATTTCTATAGAAATAAAATTTTGAAAAAAATTCTATTGAAATAAAATTTTGAAAATTTTTTCTATACAAAAAAAATTGAAAAAAAAAAAATTATAGAAATAAAATTTTGGCAAAATTTTCTATAGAAATAAAATTTTAAAGTTCACTAAATCCAAAAGTAAACCACACTTGAACCTTCCGAAAAAAGGTTTTACATGATAGCCGGCTTATGCCGAAATAAATTCGTACAAACATATCTCTTTACCTTTGCCACCGTCAAATCATCGATTTGAGTACAGATATATGTTTGTACGAATTTATTTCGGCATAAGCCGGCTATCATGTAAAACCTTTTTTCGGAAGGTTCAAGTGTGGTTTACTTTTGTGAACTGCCTGAATTGTGAAATGAAAGTTTGATAAAAAATTTTCTATAGAAATAAAATTTTGACGAAAACGTCCATAGAAATAAATTTTGACAAAATGTTCTATAAAAATAAAATTTTGACAAAATTTACTAAAGAAATAAAATTTATTTTTTGTTATAGAAATAAAATTTTGACAAAATTTTTTATATAAATAAAATTTTGAAAACAAATTTATGCGGCCGTAAGTTCGGTCAGACCGAATCTTATGTACCCTCCACCATGGATTGCGTAGAAACTTCTACGAAAAACTGTCATCCACAATTGAATTACTTGGGTTGTGGTATCTTAAAACTTCTTAACACGGTTTTCTAAATTGTGAGTTAGTCCACACGTGGTATATATTAGGGAAAAAAATATGTATAGGTAAGTCTGAAAATAAATACGAATCGATATGGACTTTTGCACGGTACGAAATATGGGGGTCGCTTATATGGGGGCTATATACAATTGTGAACTTGATATGGACCAATTTTTGTGTGATTGGAGATCGATTTATCTGAGGGCTATATATAACTATAGACCGATGTGGACCTAGTTAGGTATGGTTGTTAACGGTCATATACTAGCACAATGTACCAAAATGACTCGGATGAAATTTGCTCCTCCAAGATGCTCCTAAACCACATCTGGGGATCGGTTTTATGGGGGCTATATATGATTATGGACTGATATGGACCACTTTTGTCGTGGTTGTTAAATTTCATATACTACCACCACGTACCTAATTTCAACCAGACCGGATGAATTTTGCTTCTCCAAAAGGCACCAGAGGTCAAATCTTGGGATCGGTTTATATGGGGGCTATATATAATTATTGACCGACTTCGACCAATTTTTGCATGGTCATTAGAGACCATATACTAACACCATGTACCAAATTTCAGCCGGATCGGATGAAATTTGCTTCTCTTAGAGGCTCCCGAGGTCAAATCTTGGGATCGGTTTATATGGGGGCTATATATAATTATGGACCGATGAATACCAATTTTTGCATGATTGTTAGAGACCATATACTAACACCATGTACCAAATTTCAGCCGGATCGGATGAAATTTGCTTCCCTTAGAGACCTCACAAGCCAAATTTGGGGGTCCTTTTATATGGGGGCTATACGTAAAAGTGGACCGATATGGCCCATTTGCAATACCATCCGACCTACATCAATAACAACTACTTGTGCCAAGTTTCAAGTCGATAGCTTGTTTCGTTCGGTAGTTAGCGTGATTTCAACAGACGGACGGACGGACGGACATGCTCAGATCGACTCAGAATTTCACTATGACCCAGAATATATATACTTTATGGGGTCTTAGAGCAATATTTCGATGTGTTACAAACGGAATGACAAAGTTAATATACCCCCATCCTATGGTGAAGGGTATAAAAAAAATTCTATAGAAATAAAATGTTAACAAAATTTTCTATAGAAATAAAATGTTGATAAAAGTTTCTATAGAAATAAAATTGTGATAAGATTTTCTATAGAAATAAAATTTTTGCAAAATTTTCTATAGAAATAAAATTGTGATAAGATTTTCTATAGAAAAAAAATTTTTGCAATATTTTCTATAGAAATAAAATTTTGACAAAATTTTCTATAGAAATAAAATTTTGACAACATTTTCTATAAAAATAAAAACTTTGCAAAATTTTTTATTGAAATAACATTTTTACAAAATTTTCTATAGAAACAAAATGTTGAAAAAATTTTCAATACAAGTAAAATTGTGACAAAATTTTCTATATAAATAAACTGTTGACAAAATTTGCTATTGATTTTCTATTGTCTATAGAAATAAAATTTTGACAAAACTTTTTATACAAATAAAATTTTGATATATTTTTCTATATAACATAAATAAAATTTTGAAAAAATTTTCTATAGAAACAAAATTTTTATAGAAATTTTTGAGCAAATTTGGCATACATAGCTAGAAAGTAAATTGTTTTATTTCCGTAACTTTTCACCAAAAGTGGTTATGGGAGCAATATCTAAACCTTTAAACATCGAAAACAATAAGAAGAGTTTTTGTCATTGTGATTTAATTTTTCAAAGATCACATTTTTATTGCAATGAATGGTTAACAATATTTGCTGTTATTAATTTTCTTTTCTAACCAACTATAGTTTTTCTTGAATTCTGTTCTTGGTTTCATTACTTCCTAGTCCAGGTACCCGAATGAATGACACATTTTTCCCATTGTTTACCTGGTCAAAGAAAAGAAAGTTGACTGCCATTTAAAATAATTTAATTAATTAAAATAATTGATTGATAAACAAAAGTTAACAACCAGGTTATATATGAAAAAGTATTTCTTATAGTTACAGGAAATGAATGTCATTCAATCCGCCTCTTACACTTTGAATATTCTGATAGTCCATTTACTTCAGTGGTTTGTGGTGGTGAATACTCTTCTTCAATATGGATTCTATGGAAACTTATGTTGTGGATAGAGAAAAAGTCGATAAACAAGATACAAAATTTCTTAATTAATTACTATGATCCTCAAGATTTTGAAGTCAAAATGGGAACCCTAAGGAAACTTTAGCATTTCAAGCACTTTTTAGTTCGGTCAGGCCGAATCTTATGTACCCTCCACCATGTATGGTGTAGGAACTTCTACCAAAGGCTGTAATTCACAATCGAATCGAATGTTGTAAAACTTGTCGATGGCAAGGTATCTTAAAATTTCTTCACATCGTCTTCTAAATTGTAAGTTAGTCCATATGGGGTATATGTTAGACAAAAAAGGCAGATTAAATATCTATAGAAGCCTCTTTAAAATTTGGACAAAATAACAAAGAAATAAAATTTTGACAAAATTTTCTATAGAAACAAAATTTTGTCAAAATTTTCTAAATGTTTCTGTGTATAGTTTTGGAAAATTTTTGATTTTGAATAACGTCAAAATAAAATTTTTTAAATTTGGAAGATTTTTGGTAAAATTTTCTTCAAATGTTGGTAAATTATATTTGACCCGAGCGGCAACCGTACACTAGTACCAAATTTTAGTAGCATCTGATAGAAATAAAATTTTGACAACATTTTCTATAGAAACAAAAATTTTGACAAATTTTTTTAAATACAATTTTGCCAAATTTTTTTATCAAAACGTCTAATTGAATTTTTTTTTAAATTTGGTAGATTTTTGGTAATTTTTTTTTTTTCAAATTTTAGTAAATTATATTTGACAAGAGCGGCAACTGTGGACTAGTACCAAATTTTAGCAGGATTAGATGAAATTTGCTTATTCAGGACGCTAAAGAAGTAAAGTCTGGGGATCGATTTATCTCGGGGCTACATAATTGTGGACCGATATAGACCAATTTTTGCATGTGTGTTAGAGGTCATATACTGACACATTCGTACAAAATTTCAAGCGGATCGGATGAACATTGCCTCTCTAAGACTCTTCGCAAGCCAAATTTGGGGGGTCAGTGTGTATGGGGCCTATACGTAAAAGTGGCAAAAATGGCTCGTTTGCAATACCGTCCGACCTACATCAATAACAACTACTTGTGTCAAGTTTCAAGTCGATAGGTTATTTCGTTCAGAATTTACCGTGATTGCCACAGACGGACATCGTTAGATCGACTCAGAATTTCACCACAATTATTTTCTTATTATTTTCAACATAATTATTTTCTTTTTATGAAAGTTGAGGTATTTTCCTCTAAGTTTGCAAGTTTGTGGGTCCCTACACGCTCACAAAAAATCGCTTCTGTAACATATACTCCCAAACATATTTTTCTTCAAGCATATATATTTTTGGGTATTGCCCAAACATTTATATGTTTGATCTCTTCCAATATATAATATGTTTGAAAGCATATTGGTCTAAACAATATATGTTTGGGTAGTCTAAGTTCCAAACATTTTGTATTTTTGCATCCAAATTCAATAATGTTGTCTTCCAAAAAACAATATGTTATTATGTGAACATATAATATGTTTGGAAGCATTTTGCACCCAAAAATATTATATGCTTAAAAAAATTCTCCCAAACAATATTGTGCTCAAAATTTTATTTATTTATTTATATATTTACAATCATAATGAATTATGAAAATAAACAGGTAATATAGGTGCTAACAACAAAGGTTTTCGACCTGAATGCTCAAAATTTTGTTTCTGCCCAATTGTATATTCCCCCACATCTTTCTCACTTCCACGAGATTTTTTAGTTCTTAGCACCTTTTTCTGTAATACAAACATTGTAGAAGAAATTATTCAATTGTATGATTTTTTTTATTTTAATTTTACCTTTTGTCGGACGGGGATTCGAACAGCGGACCACACAGTTTGTAAGGATCAAAGAAGTAGCTGATCAATTGCCCAAGGGAAAATAAAATGTTAATTTTGTAATAACAAGCAACAACCACCAACTTAATTCAATATCGCTCCCTGTTAAATAGCGCTCCAAGCTACTAAACACATATATGTTTATAGGCTATTTCTAAATTAATATATGTTTGCATCCAAGCATATTATATTTACAAACATTTTATGTCCCAAACATAATATGTTCTAACATATTAACATATATGTCCCAAACATGTTATGCTAGTTTATGAACATTATATACTTGCACTCAAAAATATTGTGTTTAAAAATTTGTGTTCAAACATATAATGTTTATAGCCAAACATATGAAAAACAGTCTTTTTCATCCGTGTAGAAGGTCCCCGGACTGACCTGTAGGCGTTCAAAGTTTAGCTGTCAAATCCGCAATTATGAACCGATTTGGATGATCGTTGCGTTAATGAAAAGGTTGCGTATGTGTACGAAAATATTTTATAATTTGTTTTTGTAAAATATTAACAAAGTCAGTATTTTGAACATACAAGGTTCGTTTTTGGGCCGATCCTTTCATTAACTGCATTTCCTACCAAATTCAACATTTTCTATACTATATCAAATCCGTTAAATGTGTTGTCTTGTTCCAATATCAAAATATTTAAATCTGACCCGATCTGGACAAAATTTTGTTAGACTTCTACAAAATCTATAGACCTAATGCTCAGGGGTGGAACACAATGTTAGTAAAAAACAAGTGTATACGGCCGTAAGTTCGGCCAGGCCGAACCTTATGTACCCTCCACCATGGATTGCGTAGAAACTTCTACGAAAAACTGTCATCCACAATCGAATTACTTGGGTTGTGGTATCTTAAAACTTCTTAACATCGTTTTCTAAATTGTGAGTTAGTCCATACGTGGTATATATTAGACAAAAACTTTTTGTATAGGTAAGTCTACAAATAATTACGAATCGACATGGAAATTGAAATATGGGGGTCCCTTTTATAGGGGCTATATAGAATTATGAACTTGATATGGACCAATTTTTGTGTGATTGGGGATCGATTTATTTGAGGGCTATATATAACTACAGACTGATATGGACCTAGTTAGGCATGGTTGTTAACGGCCATATACTAGCACAATGTACCAAATTTCAACTCACTCGGATGAAATTTGCTCCTCCAAGAGGCTCCAAAACCAAATCACGGGATCGGTTTATATGGAACTATGTATGATTATGGACTGATATGGACCACTTTTGGCATGGTTGTTAAATATCATACACTACCACCACGTACCAAATTTCAACCAGATCGGATGAAGTTTGCTTCTCCACAAGGCACCGGAGGTCAAATCTGGGGATCGGTTTATATGGGAGCTATATATAATTATGGACTGATCGGAACCAATTCCTGCATGGTTGTTGGATACCATATACTAACATCAAATTTCAACCGAATCGGAAGAATTTTGCTCTTCCAAGGGGCTCTGGAGGTCAAATCTGACGATCGGTTTATATGGGGCCTATATATAATTATGTACCGATATCGACCAATTTTTGCATGGGAGTTTGAGGCCATGTATTAACACCATGTACCAAATCTCAACTGAATCAGATGAATTTTGGTCTTCCAAGAGGCTCCGCAAGCCAAATCGGGGGATCGGTTTATATGGGAGCAATATATAATTATGGACCGATGTGGACCAATTTTTGCATGGTGGTTAGAGACCATATACTAACACCATGTAGCAAATTTCAGCCGGATCGGATGAAATTTGCTTCTCTTAGAGGCTCCGCTAGCCAAATCGGGGGATCGGTTTATATGGGGGCTATATTTAATTATGGGCCGATGTGGACCAATTTTTGCATGGTTGTTACAGACCATATACTAACACCATGTACCAAATTTCAGCCGGATCGGATGAAATTTGCTTTTCTTAGAGGACTCGCAAGCTAAATTTGGGGTTCCGTTTATATGAGGGCTATACGTAAAAGTGGACCGATATGGCCCATTTGCAATACTATCCGACCTACATCAATAACAACTACTTGTGCCAATTTTCAAGTCGATAGCTTAATTCGTTCGGAAGTTAGCGTGATTTCAACAGACGGACGGACATGCTCAGATCGACTCAGAATTTCATCACGACCCAGAATATATATACTTTATGGGATCTTAGAGCAATATTTCGATGTGTTACATCCTATGGTGGAGGGTATAAAAATATGGGAAACATTTAAATCTGAAGCAATTTTAAGGAAACTTCACAAAAGTTTATTTATGATGTATCGCTCGATATATATCTATTAGAAGTTTGGGAAAATTAAATTCATTTTTACAACTTTTCGACTAAGCAGTGGCGATTTAACAAGCAAAATGTTGGTATTTTGACCATTTTTGTCGAAATCAGAAAAACATATATATGGGAGCTATATCTAAATCTAAACCGATTTCAACCAAATTTGCACGCATAGCTACAATGCTAATTCTACTCCCTGTGCAAAATTTCAATTAAATCGGAGTAAAAGATTAGCCACTGTGGTCATATTAGTGTAAATCGGGCGAAAGCTATATATGGGAGATATATCTAAATCTGAACCGATTTCAACCAAATTTGGTACGCATAGCAACAATGCTAATTCTACTCCCTGTGCAAAATTTCAATTAAATCGGAGTAAAAGGTTGACCACTGTGGTCATATGAGTGTAAATCGGGCGAACGATATATATGGGAGCTATATCTAAATCTGAACCGATTTCAATAAAATTTGGTACACTTGACTACACTACTCATTGTACTCCTAGTGCAAAATTTTAACCAAATTGGGGTAAAACTCTGGCTTCTGGGACCGTATTAGTTCATATCGGGCGAAAGATATATATGGGAGCTATATCTAAATCTGAACCGATTTCAACAAAATTTGGCACACTTGACTATACTACTAATTGTTCTCCTTGTGCAAAATTTTAAGCAAATTAGTGTAAAACTCAGGGTTCTGGGGCCATATAAGTCCATATCGGGCGAAATATATATATGAGAGCTATATGAAACGATTTCTTCCAAAATCAATAGGTATCTATTCTGAGCCAAAACACATACTTGTGCCAAATTTGAAGTCGATTGGACTAAAACTGTGACCTAGACTTTGATTACAAAAATGTGTTCACGGACAGACGAACAGACGGACATGGCTATATCGACTCAGGAGCCTACCCTGAGCATTTTTGCCAAATACACCATGTGTCTATCTCATCTCCTTCTGGGTGTTGCAAACATATGCACTAACTTATAATACCCTGTTCCACAGTGTGGCGCAGGGTATACAAATATGGGAAACATTTAAATCTGTACTAATTTTGAGGCAACTTCGCAAAAGTGTATTTATGATTTATAGGTCGATAGATGTGTATTAGAATTATAGAAGAATTGGAGTCATGTTTACAAGTTTTAGACTTAGCAGTGGCGATTTTATAAAGAAAATGTTGGTATTTTGGCCATTTTTGCCCAAATCGGAAAAACATATATATGGAAGCTATATCTGAATCTGAACCGATTTCAACGAAATTTGACATGCATAGCTACAATGTGAATTCTACTCCCTGCGCATAATTTCACGTAACTCGGATTGCAACTTGGATCTCTGTGGTCATATTACGCAAAATCGGGCGAAAGTTATATAAGGGAGCTATATCTAAATCTGAACCGATTTCAATAAAACTTGGCATACTTGACTATAGTACTAATTGTTCTCCTTGTGCAAAATTTCAAGCAAATTGGGATAAAACTCTGGCTTCAGGGGCCATATATGTGCATATCGGGCGAAAGATTTATATGAGAGCTATGTCTAAATCTGAACCGATTTTAATCAAATTTCGTACACTTGACTATGGTACTAATAGTTCTCCTTGAGCAACATTTCAATCATATCAGGGTAAAACTCTGACTTCTGGGCCCATATAAGTGCATATCGGACGAAAAATATATATGGGTTTCATGGATGGACTTCAATAAAATTTAGCACACTTGACTACACTACTAATTGTACTCCCACTGCAAAATTTCAACCAAATCGGGCTTAAACTCTGGCTTATGGGGCCATATAAGTCAATATCGGGCGAAAGATATATATATGGGAGCTGTATCTAAATCTGAACCGATTTCATTTGGCACACTTGACTATAGTACTAATTGTTCTCCTTGTACAAAATTTCAAGCAAGTCAGGGTAAAACTCTGGCTTCTGGGTCCACATAAGTGCATATCGGGCGAAAGATATATATGGAAGCTATATCAAAATCTGAATCGATTTCTTCCAAAATCCATAGGGTTCTAGTCTGACTCAAAACAGAAACTTGTGCCAAATTGGAAGTCGTTTGGACTAAAATTGCGACCTAGACTTTGAGAGCCACTGTGGTGCAATGGTTAGCATGCCCGCCTTGCATACACAAGGTCGTGGGTTCGATTCCTGCTTCGACCGAACACCAAAAAGTTTTTCAGCGGTGGATTATCCCACCTGAGTAATGCTGGTGACATTTCTGAGGGTTTCAAAGCTTCTCTAAGTGGTTTCACTGCAATGTGGAACGCCGCTCGGACTCGGCTATAAAAAGGAGGTCCCTTGTCATTGAGCTTAACATGGAATTGGGCAGCACTCAGTGATAAGAGAGAAGTTCACCAAGGTGGTATCACAATGGACAGAATAGTCTAAGTGAGCCTGATACATCGGGCTGCCACCTAACCTAACCTAACCTAGACTTTGATCACAAAAATGTGTTCACAGACAGACGGACGGACGGACATGACTAGATCGACTCAGGGATCCACCTTGAGCATTATTGCCAAAGACACAATGTGTCTATCTCGTCTTCTTCTGGATGTTGCAAACATATGCACTAACTTGTAATACCCTGTTCCACAGTGTGGCGCAGGGTATAAAAAAATACAGAATTGTGTCCAATTCTGTGACCAATTCTGTATTTTCTGTCGTAACATTTTTGTTTTATATATATCGCCCAATCTTTTTTGCTTGTTTCTTATAGAACACCAAATAAAGATACGTTTTAAGCTTTTGTCGGTTAATTTGGTGTATGAGTTCTTCTCATCACACAATCGGTAATTTTAAAAAATGACAACATTTTGTTGTAGAAAATTCCCATTTGGCAAAACACCGATTGTTAAGCCGATTTTTTTCCAAAAAGCTGTAAGCTGTAAAAAGTTTCAAAATCCTACCAGTAAACCGCTGAGAAATATGCAAATTGCGTGTAGGTGGTGGCGGCCCGATAGTTTGTGCTCACTTCTACTTTTCAGTGACACAAGATGTGGTGAACTCCTGTCTTATCAATGAATGCTACCCGATTCTATATTCAGCCAAGGGACCTACTTCGAGTATCAATGGGGCTTTTCGCACCTAGAAACCACAGTGATAAACTCAGAAATATCACCACCCAGCAAAAAAAGCGTCGCCAAAAAGTTATGAAAATGTTCTTTTTGGATCCGGAAGTAATGCAAAATTGACGCAGAAGCGATGAATTTACCATGGGCTTGTCATAGAACGGAAGTCCTCCATTTCTACAGCCGGTGCACTGAATTTGCATTACTTCTTTAGGTGCAATCCTAATTCAATGTTTTATGGCGATTTCGATTGGGAAAAAAGGTGCAACATTCTCGAAATTGATTGCAAGATATCAAGGACACTGTCATAGATTTTGGATACTTTATACCTCACAATATTATAAATTAATAATAACTTTAGAATTACACTATCATTTGGCCGAAATGTCAATTAGGGAAAAAGTAGTGTAACACCAAGGCAACATATTTTTTTGTGAATCGAAAACGCCCTTAGATGTAAATTAAAAAATTCTGTGATATATTGTCAAATAAATAATTTTTATAATTTTTAATGGATTCTAACGCCTGTCTGAAACGTTTGACCTCAATTATTTTCAAAAACTCACTATAAATAATTTGTACCTTTTTATGAATTCTTAAACTGTTTTTAACCAATTTGAAACAAAAAAGTTAAAATTACCCATTAAAAATATGAAAAAAGCATGTTATAAAAAGTTGAATGAAAAGAACTTCCTGTGTAGTTAAAATAAAGAACATCATTGGGAGTACATCTTCTGGAAGTGCTTTTAAAGTTGTGCCTTTGGAAGAACTTCCACATTTTTTTGATGGGCAGTAATACCTCAACGAAAGAAAATTTCATTAAAATTGAGCCAACGACGGTTTTTAATTGATTCTTAATTGATCCTTAAGACATTGCAAACCTTTGCTAACAATACGAAACGTTTCATTGTTTACCAGAAAATTATTCATAGTGACGAAAAATTTTGCTGTAATAATGAATTTTCGTTTCGTTGGCTCAATTTTAATGACACATTTCGTTAATATAAGGAGCATTTTTCTATCAGTGTAGGAGGGTATAATCCACCGCTGAAATATATCTTGGTGATCCGTCGAAAGTACACTGAAAAAAAAGTGAACCCACCAGGAAGAAAACTTTCGGTTAATTTTAGAAAATTTTGAATAATTGTAGAAAATTTTAACTAAACAGTATTACAAACGTTGGCATCACGCCGATGTCATAAAAATAAGTAAATAATTTTCGACAAATTCAAGAAAATTTATTAGACATAACTAAGTTTTTTCACTTGTTAAAGAAAATTGTGTAGCTTGAAGGGAAAACTTGGAGTTCAAAATGGCAAGAATGTCTTTAGTGACATACGAAGTTCATGATGGACGCATTTTTGGTAAAATTTACAAATTTAAAGAAATTCTGAACTATTTTGTGGAAGACACGAATTTAGTTAATCTTTATGCTTCAGTTGAGTATATTTTTTTCCTCGAGTTTAGTAAATTTAACTAACGTACACAAAAAATTATTAGAGTAAAGAAAACCTTCTCCAAACATAATAATTCCGTGAACTAAAATAAAGTTAAATTGGCTTTAGTGAAATATAGAGTTCACTTTTTTTTGAGTGTAGGGTTGAACCCACGACCTTATGTATGCAAGGCGGGCATGCTAACCATTACACAAGGGTGACTCTCGCTTAAGCCTTCATTATTGAAAGCTCTAGCTTGATTACAAGAGGAAGATAGAAACATGGGCTTCGGTTTAGAATTTGGCCCTATGCCTAATTTGGCATAGTTCTTTGGGGTCCTAAAATACCTCACTTTTAAATCAAAGCGGATAAAAATTGAAATCGAAATCAAAATCTGGGATTGGTTTATAAGGGGAGAGCCTGTTTTCGAACATAACGTGATTGCAGACAAAACAAAGGAATCGGTGTCAAATTGGAAGCTTTAGCGTGATTACAACATACGGACATCGTTTTGAAATTTCTCTACGACCGAGAAAGTATATATTTTATATAGTCGAAAATCGATATTTCCATGTATTAAAAGCGGAACTTATCCCCCCATCGCCATTCTATTGTGGTGGGTTTTAAACCCTGCGCTCTCTTTGGTGATGTAGCTTAAAAAATTACCTTTAAATATTCAGCTTTCATGTTGAAGTGTAATGAAGATGCAGAGATTTCTGACCAGACAAACACCTGCTGCTATTGTTGCCGTGGGAATTCTTATTCGACAATAATCTTCCTCTTCTATTGTTTTTGTTTTTGTATTTAAGTGTGTTTGCCACACTCTTGTCTCCGCACTGTGTCATTGACATTGGCGTGTTATTCATAGGCATTCAAGGCGACAATGGTGTTACAAAATTTACCCCAAAAATACACCTGTGACACACAATGAGAGCCATTAAGGAGAGAGTGTGCATGCAGTACACACTCTCTCCTAAACATACAAACAAGCGTAATGAAACCAATTCATTTACATGTTATTGTACAAATGTATGTATGTATGTTTGAAGTTTTGTGTAAAATTGTGGGTATACTCTTCAACCCTCCCCACCCCTCAACTCATCTTACCCCAGGTTAAAACTTTCTTTTCTGTATTTCAATTTGGAAATTTAGAATTGGAATTTTATTTTGCTGTGTTTTGTTTTTGGTTGAAGTTGTAGCTGACTTGCAGGATGGTGGTAGAAGTTTATTGCCTCTGTTTTAGACCAATTTTCTTTGTGCCTTGATATACCTTCAGGTGTTTTGTATTTTCGTGTGTATGATAGAGTGCGTGTTTATCTGAAACATAATCCATACTCTTCTTACTTCTCTCCCCTTCCCACCCAAGAACAATTCCACTTTGCATACCATTGGGGTTTAGGTAAGTGGGTTTGAGTGTCGGTAGTATTGGTAGTTGTCCCAGATTTTGTGTACAGTTAAAAGGTACAAAATATGGGAGACCATGAGATACAAGTTTATAGGGCCTTAAGTTCATTCGAGCCGAAACTTAAATAACCGCCACCATGAATCACAAAAAAATTTTGTTTCCTTGGAAAATTTTTCGTCGTAGGCGTAGCGCTTGATGCAACAATTGGTTTTAAACGCATGCAAATGGAAAATATTTTGAAATACATTAAAGCGATTTTAGATGATTAATATTTGATTTTGTTCTCTTTTACCGAAATATTAAACGCAACCCTCGTATAAGATTCTTTTCGTTCGCTTATACCTCATTAATACCGAGAGCTTTTTGTGGTATGTCTCTAGTTATACCCACCACCATAGAATGGTGTAATAAGTTTGTCATTCCGTTTGTAACACATCGAAATATCGATTTCCGGTTAAATAAAGAATATATATATATATTCTTGATCAGGGAGAAATTCTAAGACTATATATGCATGTCCGTCTGTCTGTTGTAATCACGCTACAGCCTTCAATAATGGTACTATCGTCCAGAAAATTTGGCACAGATTCGTTTTTTGTTTGCAGGCAGGTCAAGTTCGAAGATGGGCTATATCGGTCCAAGTTTTCATATAGTCCCCATATAAACCGTTCTCCCGATTTAGGGTCTTGGGCTTATAAAAACCGTAGTTTCTATCCAATTTGCCTGAAATTGGAAATCTAGAGGTATTTTAGGACTACAAAAGGGTGTGCCGAAAATGGTGTCTATCGGTCCATGTTTTGATATAGCCACCATATAGACCGATCTCCCGATTTTACTTCTTGGGATTGTAGAAACTGTATTTACTATCCGATTTGCCTGAAATTGAAAATCTAGAGGTATTTTAGGACCACAAAAAGGTGTTGCGAAAATGGGGCATATCGGTCCATCTTTTGGTATAGTCCCCATATAGAGCGATCTCCTGATTTTATTTCTTGGGTTTCTAGAAACTGTATTTACTATCCGATTTGCCTGAAATTGAACATCTAGACGTATTTTAGAACCACAAAAAGAGGTGTACTAAAAATGGTGAGTATCGGTCCATGTTTTGGTATAGTCGCCATATAGACCGATCTCCCGATTTTACTTCTTGGGCATCTAGAAACTGTATTTACTATCCGATTTGCCTGAAATTGAAAATCTAGATGTATATTAGAACCACAAAAAGACGTGTCGAAAATGGGGTGTATCGGTCCATGGTTTGGTATAGCCCCCATATAGACCGATCTCCCGATTTTACTTCTTGGGCTTGTAGAAACTGTATTTACTATCCGATTTGCCTTAAATATGAAATCTATAGATATTCTAGGGCCACAAATAGGTGAGGCGAAAATGGAGCGTATCGGTCCATCTTTTTGTATAGCCCCCATATAGACCGATCTCCCGATTTTACTTCTTGGGCTTTTAGAAACTGTATTTACTATCCGATTAGTCTTAAATATGAAATCTAGTGGTATTCTAGGACCACCAAAAAGGTGTTGCGAAAATGGGACGTATCGGTCCATCTTTTGGTATAACGTCCATATAGACCGATCTCCCGATTTTGCTTCTTGGGCGCCTAAAAACAGTATTTTCTATCCGATTTGCCTGAAATTGAAAATCTAGAGGTATTTTAGAACCACAAACAGGTGTGTCGAAATTGGGGTGTATCGGTCCATGTTTTGGTATAGCCCCCATATAGACCGATCTCCCGATTTTACTTCTTTGGCTTCTAGAAACTGTATTTACTATCCGATTTGCCTGAAATTGAAAATCTAGAGGTAGTTTAGAACCACAAACAGGTGTGTCGAAATTGGAGTGTATCAGTCCATTTTTTGGTATAGTCGCCATATAGACCGATCTTCCGATTTTACTTCTTGGGCTTCTAGAAACTGTATTTACTATCCGATTTGCCTGAAATTGAAAATCTAGAGGTATTTTAGTACCACGAAAAGGTGTTGCGAAAATGGGGTGTATCGGTCCATTTTTTGGTATAACCCCCATATAGACCGATCTCTCGATTTTACTTCTTGGGCGTCTAGAGACTATATTTTCTAGCCCATTTGCTTGAAATTGAAAATCTAGAGGTATTTTAAGGTCACAAATAGGTGTGTCGCAAATGGTGCCTATTGGTTCATATTTTAGTATAGCCCCCATATAGACCGATCTCCCGACTTTATTTCTTGGGCTTCTAGAGTCCGTAGAATCCAATTTGATGGAAATTAGAAATATAGACGTATCTTATGACCATAAAGAGGTGTGCCGTATCGGTCCATGTTTTGGTATAGCCCCTATATAAACTGATCTCCCGATTTTACTTCTTGGGCTTCTAGAACTCGTAGTTTTTACTCAATTCGTCTGAAAGTGGAATTCTAGAGGTATTTAAGGAACATTATGAGGTGGTGAATATTGGTCCATGTTCTGGTATAGTCTCCATATAGACCTAAATCCCGAATTTATTTCTATGACTTCTGGAATCCGGCTGACCATAAATAGGTCAGCCGAATATGGTGTGTGGCGACCCATGGTTTAGTATAGCCTCCACATAGACCGATCTCCAGATTTAACTCCTTGTGCTTCTAGAAACTGTAGTTTTTATCCGATTTTTAGATCCTCAAAAATCTGTATTGCATTTATTTTTACCGGTCCATTTGGCAAGGCATCGATATAGACCGATTTAAATTCTTGAGGGTACACCCAAAAAAAAATATTTTCCTCCGAAATGAAATTTTAGTCAAACGAAATTCCCGTGTCGTATAAAATAACAGGTTGGCTGATAAGTCCCCGGTCTGACACAAAGATGGCGTCGCTAGTATTAAATGCATATAATTTTTATATAGTAGCAACCTTCAAATGATTCGTGTCATAATTTGAGGTCTGTAAGTCAATTAGTTTATGAGATAGAGCGTCTTTTGTGAAGCAACTTTTGTTATTGTGAAAAAAAATGGAAAAAAAGGAATTTCGTGTTTTGATAAAATACTGTTTTCTGAAGGGGAAAAATACGGTGGAAGCAAAAAATTGGCTTGATAATGAGTTTCTTGACTCTGCCCCAGGGAAATCAACAATAATTGATTGGTATGCAAAATTCAAGCGTGGTGAAATGAGCACGGAAGACGGTGAACGCAGTGGACGCCCGAAAGAGGTGATTACCGACGAAAACATCAAAAAAAGCCACAAAATGATTTTGAATGACCGTAAAATGAAGTTGATCGAGATAGCAGAGGCCTTAAAGATATCAAAGGAACGTGTTGGTCATATCATTCATCAATATTTGGATATGCGGAAGCTCTGTGCAAAATGGGTGCCGCGCGAGCTCACATTTGACCAAGGTTAGGTTATGTTAGGTTGGACTATTCAGTCCATTGTGATGCCACATTAGTGAACTTCTCTCTTATCACTGAGTGCTGCCCGATTCCATGTTAAGCTCCTTTTTATAGCCGAGTCCGAACGGCGTTCCACATTGCAATGAAACCACGTAGAGAAGCTTTGAAACCCTCAAAAATGTCACCAGCATTACTGAGGTGGGATAATCCACCGCTGAAAAACTTTTTGGTGTTCGGTCGAATCAGGAATCGAACCCACGACTTTTTGTATGTAAGGCGGGCATGCTATCCATTGCACCACGGTGGCTCCCATTTGACCAAAAACAACAACGTGTCGATGATTCTGAGCGGTGTTTGCAGCTGTTAACTAGTAGTACACGCTAGTTTTTCCATCGATATGTGACAATGGATGAAACATGGCTCCATCACTACACTCCTGAGACCAATCGACAGTCGGCTGAGTGGACAGCGACCGGTGAACCGTCTCCAAAGCGTGGAAAGACTCAAAAGTCCGCTGGCAAAGTAATGTCCTCTGTTTTTTGGGATGCGTATGGAATAATTTTTATCGATTATCTTGAGAAGGGAAAAACCATCAACAGTGACTATTATATGGCTTTATTGGAGCGTTTGAAGGCCGAAATCGCGGCAAAACGGCCCCATATGAAGAAGAAACAAGTAAGGAAAGTCTAAAGTCGGGCGGGGCCGACTATATTATACCCTGCACCATTTTGTAGATCTAAATTTTCGATACAATATCACATCCGTCAAATGTGTTGGGGGCTATATATAAAGGTTTGTCCCAAATACATACACTTAAATATCACTCGATTTGGACAGAATTTGATAGACTTTTACAAAATCTATAGACTCAAAATTTAAGTTGGCTAATGCACTAGGGTGGAACACAATTTTAGTAAAAAAAATATGGGAAACATTTAAATCTGAAGCAATTTTAAGGAAACTTCGCAAAAGTTTATTTATGATTTATCGCTCCATAAATATGTATTAGAAGTTTAGGAAAATTAGAGTCATTTTTACAACTTTTCGACTAAGCAGTGGTGATTTTACAAGGAAAATGTTGGTATTTTGACCATTTTTGTCGAAATCAGAAAAACTATATATATCTAAATCTGAACCGATGTCAACCAAATTTGGCACGCATAGCTACAATGCTAATTCTACTCCCTGTGCAAAATTTCAACTAAATCGGAGTTAAAAATTGGCCTCTGTGGTCATATGAGTGTAAATCGGGCGAAAGCTATATGGGGGATATATCTAAATCTGAACCGATTTCAACCACATTTTTCACGCATAGCTACAATGCTAATTCTACTCCCTGTGCAAAATTTCAATTAAATCGTAGCAAAAAATTGGCCTCTGTGGTCATATGAGTGTAAATCGGGCGAAAGCTATATGGGGGATATATCTAAATCTGAACCGATTTCAACCACATTTTTCACGCATAGCTACAATGCTAATTCTACTCCTTGTGCAAAATTTCAATTAAATCGTAGCAAAAAATTGGCCTCTGTGGTCATATGAGTGTAAATCGGGCGAAAGCTTATATGGGAGCTATATCTAAATCTGAACCGATTTCAACCAAATTTGGCACACATAGCTACAATGCTAATTCTACTTCCTGTGCAAAATTTCAACTAATTCGGAGCAAAATGTTGGCCTCTGTGGTCATTTGAGTGTAAATCGGGCGAAAGCTATATATGGGAGCTATATCTAAATCTGAACCGATTTCAACCAAATTTGACACGCATAGCTACAATGCTAATTCTACTCTCTGTGCCAAATTTCAACTAAATCGGAGCAAAAAATTGGCCTCTGTGGTCAAATGAGTGTAAATCGGGCGAAAGCTATATATGGGAGCTACATATATATCTGAACCGATTCGGCTGATATTTTGCAAGTTTTTCGAGACTCATAAAATATTCGGGTGTAGGGAATTTGAGGAAGATCGGTTATGACCAGATCGGTGAAAAATATATATGGCAGCTATATCTAAATCTGAACCGATTTTTCCAAAATCAATAGAGATCGTCTCTGAGCCGAAACAGGACCCTATACCAAATTTTAGGACAATCGGACTAAAACTGCGAGCTGTACTTTGCACACAAAAATACATCAACAGACAGACAGACAGACGGACAGACAGACGGACATCGCTAAATCGACTCAGAATTTAATTCTAAGACGATCGGTATACTAAACGATGGGTCTCAGACTTTTCCTTCTTGGCGTTACATACAAATGCACAAACTTATTATACCCTGTACCACAGTAGTGGTGAAGGGTATAATGAGTTTTTCTTTGTTAGACCGGGGACTTATCAGCCAATCCGAATTTTTGATAAGCGTTTCAACGATTGTCTCTAAAATTTGTGTCAAGGGAATCTTTGCTTGTCTAAAATTTCGTTCCTCAGAAAAAAAACTCTTATTTCTGTGTATCACAGGCGCACTGCTCATGAAAATTGCTTGAAACTGAAAGTACAATTTCCAGATTTTACTACTCGTGATCATTTACTACTCGTAATCATTTAAATGGCGGTAAAAATCTACAGATTTAAGATTTCAAATCAAGGCGTTATTTCATCATTTGCACGATATGCTTATGATTTCTCTAAAACTCAAACAAAATTGGTTCTTATAAATTCAGAATCCGATCTGGTCTTCATAGTTAGAATCTTTAAATGTATCTACGGGAAGCGTACTGGATGAACTGATTTGCTTGGTAGAATATTTGTCATCAAACCCCCTGAAATTCTATATATTATCAGATAACCCGCTACGACGAAGTGTTTTCAAAGTAAACTATTATATTTGATTCATGGTGGTGGGTATTTAAGGTTCGACCCGGCCGAACTAACTGCTGTATATACTTTTTTCTATTTTTCGAATGTAGATTCATCTACATAAACCCTCGAGCGTGTTTTACTATATCTTCACGAATATAAGGCCTCTGCAGATGTATGCCTTTTCGATTACCTTCCGGCACATTTTCGAAAGTTTTCACTTGTGAATTCTCTCCCTGGATCCTGCCACAGCTATTATTGATGATTTTGCTTGCGTTAATGATGATATTTATGTAAATTTCCTTCCTACATTTTTTTATTGGCTGTTTTCCTTTTCTCCGTACGGGATGTACGATTCCCACAGTTTCTGTCTTATGGTTTTTTGCTGCTGTTTTATGTTATCACCATGTATTCCATTAATGGATACAACGAAACAAGAGAAAATATTTCTTACCCTACAATTCCAATTCCACGGTAAGAACAAATGAGCCCAATGCTGTTGTTGATGGTAGCTAACAACATTGTTGGAAATGTTTTCGCATTGGTCCATCAAAACTTAGATTCATTGTGCATGGAGAGAAATAAATGATTTTAAAAATTGCTTACCACATGAAACAGCAGGCCGACCGCTACAGATAACCTAACCAAAGTTGACCTAATCTAACCCAACACATTGACCTATTACGTTTTTCCATAATTTGCATTTAATCTTCACTGCTAAGTATGTCCACTTTAAGCCTATTAATATTAGGCTGATCGTTATCTTATTCTCTTATAGTGATGCCATGGTTTTGACATACTTTCAGGGTTTCCCTATAGATTCCTGTTGTCTTCGAGAATTATTCCTCCTAAATTGAACAATTTTTTCACCACCACTGTGCATCATCTTTTCACATAGCTACAATTCCTTAATCTTAAGTTTGATTTTTGGTGACATTTTTGTTGACAGATAGTCTCCAAGCAGATAAGTTCAACCACTACGCTGCCCGCATAGAAATTTTTAAGATTCTACCTATGAAGACTAACAGGTTGGCTGATAAGTCCCCGGTCTGACACATAGATGGCGTCGCTAGTATTAAATGCATATTATTTTTATATAGTACCAACCTTCAAATGATTCGTTTCAAAATTTGTCGTCTGTAAGTCGATTAGTTTGTGAGATAGAGCGTCTTGTGTGAAGCAACTTTTGTTATTGTGAAAAAAATGGAAAAAAAAAAGGAATTTCGTGTTTTGATAAAATACTGTTTTCTGAAGGGGAAAAAATACGGTGGAACCAAAAACTTGGCTTGATAATGAGTTTCCGGACTCTGCTCCAGGGAAATCAACAATAATTGATTGGTATGCAAAATTCAAGCGCGGCGATATGAGCACGGAGGACGGTGAACGCAGTGGACGCCCGAAAGAGGTGGTTACCGACGAAAACATTAAAAAAATCCACAAAATGATTTTGAATGACCGTAAAATGAATTTGATCGAGATAGCAGAGGCCTTAAAGATATCAAAGGAACGTGTTGGTCATATCATTTATCAATATTTGGATATGCGGAAGCTCTGTGCAAAATGGGTGCCGCGCGAGCTCACATTTGACCAAAAACAACAACGTGTTGGTGATTCTGAGCGGTGTTTGCAGCTGCTAACTCGTAATACACCCGAGTTTTTCCGTCGATATGTGACAATGGATGAAACATGGCTCCATCACTACACTCTGAGTCCAAGCGACAGTCGGCTGAGTGGACAGCGACCGGTGAACCGTCTCCGAAGCGTGGAAAGACTCAAAAGTCCGCTGGCAAACTAATGTCCTCTGTTTTTTGGGATGCGCATGGAATAATTTTTATCGATTATCTTTTTATATTTTATATTATATGGCGTTATTGGAGCGTTTGAGGGTCGAAATCGCGGCAAAACGGCCCCATATGAAGAAAAAAAAAGTGTTGTTTCACCAAGACAACGCACCGTGCCACAAGGCATTGAGAACGATGGCAAAAATTCATGAATTGCGCTTCGAATTGCTTTCCCACCCACCGTATTCTCCAGATCTGGCCCCCAGCGACTTTTTCTTGTTCTCAGACCTCAAAAAGATGCTCGCAGGGAAAAAATTTGGCTGCAATGAAGAGGTGATCGCCGAAACTGAGGCCTATTTTGAGGCAAAACCGAAGGAGTTCTACCAAAATGGTATCAACAATTTGGAAGGTCGTTATAATCGTTGTATCGCTCTTGAAGGGAACTATGTTGAATAATAAAAACGAATTTTGACAAAAAAATGTGTTTTTCTTTGTTAGACCGGGGACTTATCAGCCAACCTGTTACAACAGATTCTGGATTTACAGGAACCAGTTTTGTTTGAGTTTTAGAGGAATCATAAAAATCTCTTGAAAATGTGCAAGAAAATGATGAAATAGCTCCTTGATTTGAAACCTAAATCTATAGATTTTTATCACCATTATTCAAATGATAAGAGAAGTAAAATCTGAAAATTTTATTTCCAAGCAATTTTCATGAAGAAGTGAAATAGGTCTATATGGAGGCCTTACCAAATGGGCCGATAAAAACTAAATTCGATACAGAATTTTGAGGGCCTAAACCAATATACCAGTATAATTACAATTTCAGGCAAATCGAATAAAAACTACGGTTTCTAGAAGACCAAAGAGTTAAATCGGGAGATCGGTCTATATGGGGGCTAGGCCAAAACATGGACCGATACCGATGAAAAACCTACAGAGTCTAAAACCCAAATCAGGGGGCCGTTTTTCAAGGAGGACATATCAAACCCTGTATAGGTACACAATTTATGGAATTCGGAACACCTCTTTATAGTCATTAAATACTTCTAGATTTTCAATTGCAGGCAAATCGGAAAAAACTACGGTTTCTAGAAGGTTAGGTGACAGCCCGATGTATCAGGCTCACTTAGACTAAATATTCAGTCCATTGTGATACCACATTGGTGAACTTCTCTCTTATCATTGAGTGCTGCCCGATTCCATGTTAAGCTCAATGACAAGGGACCTCCTTTTTATAGCCGAGTCCGAACGGCGTTCCACATTGCAGTGAAACCACTTAGAGAAGCTTTGAAACCCTCAGAAATGTCACCAGCATTACTGAGGTGGGATAATCCACCGCTGAAAAACTTTTTGGTGTTCGGTCAAAGCAGGAATCGAACCCACGACCTTGTGTATGCAAGGCGGGCATGCTAATCATTGCACCACGTTGGCTCCCAGCCCACGGAGTTAAATCCAGAGATCGGTCTATGTGGTGGGCTATACCAAAGCATGGACCGATACTCACCATTTTCGGCACACCTCTATACAGTCCTAAAATACCTTTAGATTTGTTGGTTAAGCTACACTTGTAGTTTAGTCAATGGTTTTAAGCTGAAATCAAAAAAAAAACAACAACAATGATTAAAGAGACAAAAACCAACAATAACAAAACGAAACGAATGCAATAAAATGTTGTCGAAATTTTCTATAGAAATAAAATGTTGTTAAAATTTTCTATAGAAATAACATTTTGACAAAATGTTCTATAGAAATAAAAATTTGACAAAATTTACTATAGAAATACAATTTGACAAAACTTTCGATAGAAATAAAATTTTGACAAATTTTCCTATAGATATAACATTTTGGCAAAAGAAATAAAATTTTGACAAATTTTTCTACAGAAATAAAATTTTGACAAAATGTTCTATAGAAATAAAATTTTGACAAAATTTTCTATAGAATTGAAATTTTGACAAAATTTGCTATAGAAATAAAATTTTTACAATATTTTCGATAGAAATAAAATTTTGACAAAATGTTCTACAGAAATAAAATTTTGAGAAATTTTCCATAGAAATAAAATTTGACAAAATTTTCTATAGAAATAAAAGTTTGAGAAATTGGGAAATTTTTCTATAGGAATAAAATTTTGACAAAATTTCTTAAAGAAATAAAATTTTTATAAAATGTTCTATAGACATAAAATTTGACAAACTTTTCGATAGAAATAAAATTTTGAAAATTTTGACAAAATTTTCTATAGAAATAAAATTTTGAGAAATTTTTCTATAGAAATACAATTTTGGCAAAATTTTCTATAGAAACAAAATTTTGGCAAAATTTTCTATAGGAAACAAGTAAGGAAAGTCTAAAGTCGGACGGGGCAGACTATATTATACCCTGCACCACTTTGTAGAACTAAATTTTCGATACCATATCACATCCGTCAAATGTGTTGGGTGCTATATATAAAGGTTTGTCCCAAATACATACATTTAAATATCACTCGATTTGGACAGAATTTGATAGACTTTTACGAAATCTATAGACTCAAAATTTAAGTTGGTTAATTCACTAGGGTGGAGCACAATTTTAGTAAAAAAAAAATATGGGAAACCTTTAAATCTGAAGCAATTTTAAGGAAACTTCGCAAAAGTTTATTTATGGTTTATGGCTCGATATATATGTATTAGAAGTTTAGGAAAATTAGAGTCATTTTTACAACTTTTCGACTAAGCAGTGGCGATTTAACAAGGAAAATGTTGGTTTTTTTGACCATTTTTGTCGAAGTCAGAAAAACATATATATGGCAGCTATATCTAAATCTGAACCGATTTCAATCAAATTTGGCGCACATGACTGTATTACTAATTGTACTCCTAGTGCAAAATTTCAACCAAATTGGGCCAAAACTCTGGCTTCTGGGGCCAATAAGTCCATATCGGGCGAAAAATATATATGGAAGCTATATCTAAATCTGAACCGATTTCAATCAAATTTGGCACACATGACTATACTACCAATTGTACTCCTTGTGCAAAATTTTAAGCTAATCGGGATAAAACTCTGGCTTGTGGGTCCATATTAGTCCATATCGGGCGAAAGATATATATGGGAGCTATATCTAAATCTGAACCGATTTCAATCAAATTTTGCACACTTGACTATACTACTAATTGTACTCCTAGTGCTAAATTTCAACCAAATTACGCCAAAAATCTGGCTTCTGGGGCCATATAAGTCCATATCGGGCGAAAGATATATAAGAGAGCTATATTTAAATCTGAACCGATTTCAATCAAATTTTGCACACTTGGCTATACGACTAAGTGCTATGTTTGTACAAAATTTCAAGCAAATCGGTATAAAACTCTGGCTGCTGGGTCCATATTAGTGCATATCGGGCGAAAGATATATATGGGAGCTATATCTAAATCTGAACCGATTTCTTCCAAAATCAATAGGGTTCTATTCTGACCCAAATTAGGAACATGTGCCAAATTTGAAGTCGATTGGACTAAAACTGCGACCTAGACTTTGGGAGCCACTGTGGTGCAATGGTTAGCATGCCCGCCTTGCATACACAAGGTCGTGGGTTCGATTCCTGCTTCGACCGAACACCAAAAAGTTTTTCAGCGGTGGATTATCCCACCTCAGTAATGCTGGTGACATTTCTGAGGGTTTCAAAGCTTCTCTAAGTTGTTTCACTGCAATGTGGAACGCCGTTCGGACTCGGCTATAAAAAGGAGGTCCCTTGTCATTGAGCTTAACATGGAATCGGGCAGTACTCAGTGATAAGAGAGAAGTTCACCAATGTGGTATCACAATGGGCTGAATAGTCTATGTGAGCCTGATACATCGGGCTGCCACCTAACCTAACCTAACCTAGACTTTGATCACAAAAATGTGTTCACAGACAGACGGACGGACAGACGGACATGGTTATACCGACTCGGGGACCCACCCTGAGCATTATTGCCAAAGACACCATGTGTCTATCCCGTCTCCCTCTGGGTGTTACAAACATATGCACTTATAATACCCTGTTCCACAGTGTGGCGAGGGTACAAAATTTTCTATAGAAATAAAATTTTGACAAAATTTTCTATAGAAATAAAATTTTGACAGAATTTTCTATAGAAATAAAATTTTAACAAATTTTTCTATAGAAATAAAATTTTAACAAATTTTTCTATAGGAATAAAATTTTGACATTTTCTATAGGAAAAAAATACAAAATTTTCTCTAGAAATAGAATTTTGACAACATTTTCTATAACAAAAAAAAAAAAACTATTTTGACAACATTTTCTATAGAAAAAAAAGAAATAAAATTTTGATAAAATTTTCGATAGAAATAAAATTTTGACAAAGTTTTCGATAGAAATAAAATTTTGACAAAATTTTCTATAGAAATACAGTTTTGATAAAATTTTCTATAGAAATACAATTTTGATAAAATTGTCGATAGAAATAAAATGTTCACAAAATTTTCGATAGAAATAAGATTTTGACAAAATTTTCTACAGGAATAACATTTTGACACAATTTTCGATAGAAATAAAATTTTGTCAAAATTTTCGATAGAAATAAAATTTTGTCAAAATTTGCTATAGAAATACAATTTTGACAAAATTTTCTATAGAAATAAAATTTTGACAAAACTTCCTATAGAAATAAAATTTTGGCAAAATTTTCTATAGAAATAAAATATTGGCAAAATTTTCTATAGAAATAAAATTTTGACAAAATATTCTAGAGAAACACAATTTTGGCAACATTTTCTTTAGAACAAGAAATTTGACAAAATTTTCTATGGAAAAAAAATTGACAAAATTTTCTATAGGAAACAAAATTGACAAAATTTTCTATAGAAATAAAATTGTGACAAAATTTTCGATAGAAATAAAATTTTGACAAAATTTTCTATAGAAATACAATTATAATAAAATTTTCTATAGAAATAAAATTTTGATAAAATTTTCTATAGAAATAAAATTTTGACAAAATTTTCTATAGAAATAAAATTTTGGAAAAAAAAATAAAATTTTGACAAATGTTTCTATAGAAATAAAATTTTGACAAATTTGTCTATGGAAATAAAATCTTGACAAAATTTTCGATAGAAATACAATTCTGACAAAATTTTCTATAGAAACAAAATTTTAACAAAATTTTCTATAGAAATAAAATTTTGACAAAATTTTCGATAGAAATAAAGTTGTGATAAAATTTTTCTATACAAATAAAATTTTGACAAAATTTTCTATAGAAATAAAATTTTGACAAAATTTTCTATAGAAATAAAATTTTGCAAAGTTTTCTATAAAAATAAATTTTTGGTAACATTTCTCAAAGAAATAAGATTTTGATAAAATTTTATATAGAAATAAAATTTTGACACTATTTTCTATAGAAGTAAAATTTTGACAAAATTTTCTATAGAAATAAAATTTTGACAAGATGTTCTACAGAAACAAAACTTTGACAAAATATTCTATGTGAACAAATTTTGACAAAATTTTCTATAGAAATACAATTTAGACAAAATTTTCGATGGAAATAAAATTCTGACAAAATTTGCTATAGAAATAAAATTTTGACAAAGTTTTCTATAAAAATAAAAATAAAGTTTTGGCAACACTTCTTAAAGAAATAAGATTTTCATAAAATTTTATATAGAAATAAAATTTTGACACTATTTTCTATAGAAGTAAAATTTTGACAAAATTTTCTATAGAAATACAATTTTGACAAAATTTTCTATAGAAATAAAATTTTGACAAAACTTTCTATAGAAATAAAATTTTGGCAAAATTTTCTATAGAAATAAAATTTTGACAAAACTTTCTATAGAAATAAAATTTTGGCAAAATTTTCTATAGAAATAAAATTTTGGCAAAACTTTCTATAGAAATAAAATTTTGACAAAATATTCTAGAGAAACACAATTTTGACAAAATTTTCTTAGAAAAAGAAATTTGACAAAATTTTCCATAGACAAAAAATTGACAAAATTTTCTATAGGAAACAAAATTGACAAAATTTTCGATAGAAATAAAATTTTGACAAAATTTTCTATAGAAATAAAATTTTGGAAAAAGAAAAAAATTTTTGAAAAATTTGTCTATAGAAATAAAATTTTGACAAATTTGTCTATGAAAATAAAAAAATTTTGACAAAATTTTCTGTAGAAACAAAATTTTGACAAAATTTTCTATAGAAATAAAATTTAGACAAAATTTTCTATAGAAATAAAATTTTGACAAAATTTTCGATTGAAATAAAATGTTGACAAAATTTTCTATAGAAATAAAATTTTGAGAACTTTTTCTACAGAAATAAAATTTTGACAACATTTTCGATAGAAATAAAAGTTTTGACAAAATTTTCGATAGAAATAAAATTTTGACAAAGTTTCTATGGAAATACTTTTGCCAAGTCACAAGTTCATAGCTGATTTTATTCGGAAATTAGCGTTAGATGGATTCAGAATTTTACAACCCAGAATGCATATATGTAATGGGGTTTGAGACTAATATTGCGATGTATTATAAAAAAATGGCTAAATTATCCATATTCTTCTTGACCAGTCAATGGTGGAGGGTAAAAAAATCCGGTGGGTTCAACGGTAAGAAAATTGACTGAATAACCTAATAACCTAAGTAGCTGTAAACTGACACTAAGGTTGCCCAATCCCGAAAGACAAAAGGCAACCCTCGTATTTGAACCTGAAGCCCATCGTAGAAATTTACCTGTGTGCAGGCGAGAACGAATCTCTGCCAAATTTCAGAACGATAGTCGCATTCTATGGCGAAGGGTAAAAACTTTTGGCCTTAATACTCTGTGTAAGCTACCCTGTGAAACCGTAACTCACTTTCGTGTCGTATACAAACACTTCTTTGCAAAATTATGTTTCTAACTGTAAATTATTTATATTCCCTACTATGAACATCATTGCCTTGGAAAAAACGAACATTAAAGGGAATGGCGAAACACCAAGAAGGCAGACAAAGTTCTTTAGCGTTATGCCATGGCATCGAACGCAACGTAAAAGAAACTGAAAACAATTCCCATTAAAAGAGAATTTAATAAAGTCAAAGAATTTGATTAACTGAAGACAATAGGCGATAATTGAAACTTATCGAAGATGTTGACTGATTTTGCAAGGTTTTCACTTTCACTCATAGGAGGAAGGAGCAGCAGCAGGACTACAGGTATCGACACGCATACACAGATGACTATGGGTGGTTAATGAAAGTGATGATGAAGTTGGAGGAACTTTTGATTTGCTATGATAATTAATTAAAAAAGAAAATGCAATTTATCACACTAATTAAAGCATATTTACAAATTGCAATATGCTATGCGTAATATGGTTGTTCTAGGACTCATGCTAGGACTTATGAACTTTCAAAGTACTAGTATTTTAATTTACGATAATGATTTTATGTAAATTTATCAATGGACAGAAAATTGAATTGAAAATGCCACATAAAACTCAATGAGAAGTTGGCTCAAAGTGGAATCCATAGGAGGGATGCGGAGCGGGAGTGATTTTTTTTTAACTCCGGAGCAGAGCGGTTTTCTTTTGGAAAAGTTTAATTTTAAATAAAAATGTAACTTTTTTGAAATTTCAACCAAAGTTTATTTATGATTTATCGCTCGATATATATGTATTAGAAGTTTAGGAAAATTAGAGTCATTTTTACAACTTTTCGACTAACCAGTGGCGATTTTACAAGGAAAATGTTGGTATTTTGACCATTTTTGGTCGAAATCAGAATATCATATATATGGGAGCTAAATCTAAATCTGAACCGATTTCAACCAAATTTGGCACGCATAGCTACAATGCTAATTCTACTCTCTGTGAAAAATTTGGCACACTTGACTACACTACTAATTGTACTCCTAGTGTAAAATTTTAACCAAATTGGGATAAAACTCTGGCTTCTGGGACCGTATTAGTCCATATCGGGCGAAAGATATATATGAGAGCTCTATCTAAATCTGAACCGATTTCAATAAAATTTGGCACACTTGACTATAGTACTAATTGTTCTTCTTGTGCAAAATTTTAAGCAAATTAGGGTAAAACTCTGGCTTCTGGGACCATACAAGTCCATATCGGGCGAAATATATATATGGGAGCTATATCTTAATCAGAACCAATTTCTTCCAAAATCAATAGGGTTCTATTCGAAGCCAAAACACATACTTGTGTCAAATTTGAAGTCGATTGGACTAAAACTGCGACCTAGACTTTTATTACAAAAATGTGTTCACGGACAGACGGACATGGCTATATCGACTTAGGAGCCCACCTTGAACATTTTTGCCAAAGACACCATGTGTCTATCTCGTCTCCTTCTGGGTGTTGCAAACATAAGCACTAACTTATAATACCCTGTTCCACATTGTGGCGCAGGCTATAATTAAAACAGAAATACTTTGTTGTATTACATATCGGCCACCATCTATTCATGGAGATGCTATAATTCTGAGTTGATCTAGCGTCGTTCGTCCGTCCGTATGTGGAAATTACTCGAGCCATAAAACAAGATATCAACTTTACAATTGTCACGAGTAGTGGTTTTTGATGAAGGTCGAATGGTTTTGACCACATTTGGATATAGCTCCCATACAAGTCGATTCCCAGATTTGAGCTCTTGAGTATTCTGGCCATGCATAAATTGATTTCTATCGGTCCATAGCTTCTTATAGCTTCTGGTGGAGCAAAATTCATCCGATCCGATTAAATTATTTAGTCAATTTTTTTTGCATAATACACCATTTTTTGAGTTTTTTCTGAAAATTGTCAACGGTAACTATGATTGGAAGGACGATCAGTACAACCATGGGAACTATGATCCACCATGGATTGCATAGAAACTGGTACTAAAGACTGTCATCCACAATCGAATTACGAAGTTGCGGTAACACTTGCCGATGGCAACGTATCTTAAAACTTCTTAACATCGTCTTCTCAACTGTACGGGGGTATATATTAAACAAAAAAAGGCTGATTAAATACGTAAATAATTCAGTTTGACAAAATTTAGAGAAATAAAATGTTGACAAAATTTTATATAAAAATAAAATTTTGACAATATTTTCTATTGAAATAAAATTTTGACAAAATTTTCTATAGAAATAAACTTTTGAAAATTTTCTATAGAAATACAATTTTGACAAAATTTTCTATAGTAATAAAATTTTGACAAAATTTTATATAGACCGATATGGACCAATTTTGGCATGGTTGTTAGCGGCCATATACTTACACCACGTACCAAATTTCAACCGGATCGGGTGAATTTTGCTCTTCCAAGGGGCTCCGGAGGTCAAATCCTGGGATCGGTTTATATGGAGGCTACAATAACTATGGACCGATAGAGGACCAAATTTCAGCCGGATCGGATGAATTTTGCTCCTCTAAGAGGCTCCGCAAACCAAATCTGAGCGTCGGTTTATATGGGGGCTATACGTAAAAGTGGTCCGATATGGCCCATTTGCAATACCATCTGACCTACATTAATAACAACTACAAGTGCCAAGTTTCAAGTCGATAGCTTGTTTCGTTCGGAAGTTAGACAAAATTTTCCATTCAAATAAAATGTTAACGAAATTTTCTATATCTAGAGAAATTTTTCACAAAATTTTCGTTAGAAATAAATTTTTGATCAAATTTATTATAGAAATAAACTATTTGACAAACGTTTCTATAGAAGTAAAAATTTTACAAAATTTTCTATTGAAAATCACTTTTAACAAATTTTTTATAGAAATAAAATTTTAACTAAATCTACAGTAATAGATAAATAAAAAATTTGGAAAAAATATTTTATAGAAATAAAATTTTATCAAAATTTAATATTTGGACAAAATACAGGAATAAAATTTTGACAAAAGTCTGTAGAAATAAAATTTGGTGGTTTATAGACAGACAATTCAAGAAAAGTTTCATCGGAAAAGCGGCAAATCTTTTTTTTACATACAACGCACATTACAAAAATTTATAATTTCAATTAATCGCAGTTGCTTTTGTTATAAAATAATTTTATTTTTTCACATGAAAAATGTTCGGAGAACGTAGAGGGTAATCATGTGGTGAAAATAGGTTACCTAATTTTTTATATCTGGTGGGGGACATCCCCCTCTCCGGAATTTTTCAAAATTGGACCAAAGAGATTATGAAATTTATATGAGGTATATGATTTTTTAATATTTGGTCGCGCAGTAATAAAAGGGCACAGGGAGACCTTCATTTTCGTCAAGTACATACCGTGAAACAATTAAACTTTTCCAATTTACTTGAAATTTACAAAGGCCTTGGGGAAGGTTATGAAATCAATATGGTGTACTTGATTTTTGGGTATTTGGACGGGAAGCTTCTCTATGCCCTACACTATGAAACTTGAAGGAAAGTTTACAGATGTTCTTGGAATTTGCAGTGAAAGTGGCGTCCTTTTACAAAAAATAGAGCAAAATATAACATTCTCCGATTTACTTGAAATTGGGAGAAGATGATTAAATTTATACAGGGTACATGATTTTTCGATGTCTGGGTTCCCTCCCTGCCCTAAGTTTTTTAAGCCGGTCCTTTTTACATCTGCATAACCGCCTTATTTCTGTACATAAACGAAAAAGAAAGTAGTCTGATATTTTTGAAATGTACGGGACACGGGTGTGGAAACCATGGAGTGATTAATAAGTACTTCAGTTTTTGTGCCGTACTTCCCCTGACCCTACTCTTTAAAAGAGTTCAAATCTTTTCGAATTTGTTTTCAGATCGAAGAATATGGTTGACTAAGTTAACGAAAATATGCCTCGGGAGGCGTAGCGAAGCGGGCCGGGTTACTCTAGTATTTTATAAAAATAAAATTTTGACAAAATTTTCTATAGAAATAAAATTTTGACAAAATTTTCTATAGAAATAAAATTTTGACAAAATTTTCAATAGGAATACAATTTACTATAGAAATAAAATTTTGACAAAATTTCTATAGAAATAAAATTTTGAAAAAATTTTCTATAGAAATAAAAGCTTAAAAAAAATTTCTATGGGAATAAAATTTAGACAAAATTTTCTATAGAAATAAAATTTAGACAAATTTTTCTACAGAAATAAAATTTCGACAAATTAGAAATTATAGAAATAAAAATTTAATAAAAATGTATTTTGACAGAAACAAAATTTTGACAAAATTTTTTTAGAAATAAAATTATGACAAAATTTTCTATAGAAATGCAATTTTTACAAAACTTTCTGTAGAAATAAAATTTTGACAAAATTTTATAAACAAATAAAATTTTCTATAGAAATAAACTTTGAAAAAAATTTCTTAGAAATTATATTTTGACAAAATTTCTATAGAAATAAAATTTTGACAAAATTTCTATAGAAATAAAATTTTGACAAAATTATCTATAGAAATAAAAGTTTGACAAAATTTTCTTAGAAATTTTCTATAGAAATAAAATTTTGACAACATTTTCTATAAAAATAAAATTGTGACAAAATTTCCTATAGAAATAATATTGTGAAAAAATTGTCTATAGAAAAAAAAAAATAAAAAAATATTCTACAGAAATAAAATTTTGACAAAATTTTCTAAAGAAATAAAATCTTGACAAAATTTTCTATAGAAATAAATATTTGACAAAATGTTCTATAGGAATAAAATTTTGACATTTTCTATAGAAATAAAATTTTGACAAAATTTTCTATAGAAATACATTTTTGACAAAATTTTCTATAGAAATAAAATTTTGAAAAAATTTTCTATAGGAATAAAATTTTCTATAGAAATAAAATTTTGACAAAATTTCTATAGAAATAAAATTTTGAAAAAATTTTCTATAGAAATAAAATTTAGACAAAATTTTCTATAGAAATAAAATTTAGACAAAATTTTCTATAGAAATAAAATTTTGACAAATTTTTCTACAGAAATAAAATTTCGACAAAATTTTTTATAGAAACAAAAATTTAATAAAAATTTATTTTGATAGAAATAAAATTTTGACAAAATTTTTATAGAAATAAAATTATGACAAAATTTTCTATAGAAATGCAATTTTTACAAAACTTTCTGTAGAAATAAAATTTTGACAACATTTCTATAGAAATAAAATTTTGACAAAATTATCTATAGAAATAAACGTTTGACAAAATTTTCTATAGAAATAAAATTTTGACAAAATTTTCTATAAAAATAAAATTGTGACAAAATTTCCTATAGAACTAATATTGTGACAAAATTGTCTATAGAAAAAAAATTAAAAAATATTCTACAGAAATAAAATTTTGACAAAATTTTCTATAGAAATGAAATCTTGACAAAATTTTCTATAGAAATAAATATTTGACAAAATGTTCTATAGGAATAAAATTTTGACAATTTCTATAGAAATATAATTTTGACATTTTCTATAGAAATAAAATTTAGACAAAATTTTCTACAGAAATAAATTTTTGACAAAATTTTCTATAGAAATAAAATTTTCTATAGGAATAAAATTTTCTATAGAAATAAAATTTTGACAAAATTTCTATAAAAACAAAATTTGAAAAAAATTCTATAGAAATAAAAGTTTAAAAAATTTTTCTATGGGAATAAAATTTAGACAAAATTTTCTATAGAAAAAAAAATTTAGACAACATTTTCTATAGAAATAAAATTTTGACAAAATTTCTATAAAAACAAAATTTTGGAAAAAATTTCTATAGAAATAAAAGTTTAAAAAAATTTTCTATGGGAATAAAATTTAGACAAAATTTTCTATAGAAAAAAAATTTAGACAAAATTTTCTATAGAAATAAAATTTTGACAAAGTTCTCTATAGAAATAAAATTTTGACAACATATTTTAGAGAAATAAAATTTTAATAGATATTTTGATGGAAATGAAATTTTGACAAAATTTTTATAGAAATAAAATTATGGCAAAATTTTCTATAGAAATACAAATTTTACAAAACTTTCTGTAGAAATAAAATTTTGACAAAATTGTATACACAAATAAAGTTTTGACAAAATTTTATACACAAATAAAATTTTCTATGGAAATAATATGTTGACAAAATTTCTATAGAAATAAAATTTTGAAAAACAATTCTATAGAAATAAAATTTTGACAAAATTTCTATAGAAATAAAATTTTGACAAAATTTTCTATAGAAAAAAAATTTAGACAAAATTTTCTATAGAAATAAAATTTTGACAAAGTTTTCTATAGAAATAAAATTTTGACAAAATTTTCTATAGAAATAAAATTTAGACAAAATTTTCTATAGAAATAAAATGTTGACAAAAATTTCTATAGAAATAAAATTTTGACAAAATTTTCTATAAAAATATTGTGACAAAATTGCCTATAAAAAAATTAAAAAATATTCTACAGAAATAAAATTTTGACAAAAATTTTTAAAGAAATAAAATTTTGACAAAATTTTTTAAAGAAATAAAATTTTGACAAAATTTTCTTCAGAAATAAAACTTTTGACAAAATTTACTATAGAAATAAATTTTTGATAAAATTTTCTATAGAAATAAAATTTTGACAAAATTTTCTATAGAAATAAAATTTTGACAAAATTTTCTATAGGAATAACATTTTGACAAAATTTTCAATAGAAATAAAATTTTCACAAAATTTTCTATAGAAATAAAAATTTTTATAAAATTTTCTACAGAAGTAAAATTTTTACAAAATAAATAAAATTATTGGCAAAATATATTTCGATATAAAATTTGTGCATCATTTGTTGGTAGTTTTTATTTGGTACAATTTGCTCCATTTTATCTCAATTTTGAAAGTTTGTATATATTTTATTAAATTTTTTACTTTATTCATATTAAAATCTTATTAGAACTACACATATACTGAAATGCGATTATTTCAACTTAAGCGGGACAGGTGTAGAGTCATAAGTCTATTTTGTTCAACATTTCAAGGCGATTATCGATACTTGCTTGTGTTGCATGGATCATGAAAATTTCCATACCATTATTATCCTGATTATTTATTTAAAAATGTCAACATTGTCTTTTCTATAAAACAAAAATGTTGACAAAATTTTCCATAAAAGTAAGATGTTGACAAAATTATCTATAGAAATAAAATTTAGACAAAATTATCTATAGAAATAAAATTTAGACAAAATCATTTATAGAAATAAAATTTTCACAAACATTTTTATAGAAATATAATTTTGACAAAATTTTCTTCAGAAATAAAACTTTTGACAAAAGTTTCTATGGAAATAAAATGTTAATAAAATTTTCTATAGAAATAAATTTTTGACAAAATTCTACAGAGAAAAAAATTTGACAAAACTTTCTATAAATTTTCCATAAAAATAAGATGTTGACAAAATTTTCTATAGAAATAAAATTTTGACAAAATTATCAATAGAAATAAAATTTAGACAAAATCTTTTATAGAAATAAAATTTTCACAAAAATTTTTATAGAAATAAAACTTTTGACAAAATTTACTACAGAAATACATTTTTGATAAAATTTTCTATAGAAATAAAATTTTGACAAAATTTTCTATAGAAACGAAATTTTGACAAAATTTTTTATAGAAATAAAATTTTGACAAAATTTTTATAGAAATAAAATTTTGACAAAATTTTCTATAGTAGTCAAATTTTGGCAAAAGTTTCTATGGATATAAAATTTTAACAAAATATTATATAGAAATAAAATTTTGACAAAATTCTACAGAGAAAAAAAATTTACAAAATTTTCTATAAAACAAAAATGTTGACAAAATTTTCCATAAAAATAAGATGTTGACAAAATTTTCTATAGAAATAAAATTTTGACAAAATTATCTATAGAAATAAATTTTAGACAATATCTTTTATAGAAATAAAATTTTCACAGAAATAAAATTTTGACAAAATTTACTACAGAAATAAATTTTTGATACAATTTTCTATAGAAATAAAATGTTGACAAAATTTTCTATAGAAATGAAATTTTGACAAAATTTTTTATAGAAATAACAATTTGACAACATTTTCTATATAAATAAAATTTTGACAAAATTTTCTGTAGTAATCAAATTTTGGCAAAAGTTTCTATGGAAATAAAATGTTAACAAATTTTTCTATAGAAATAAATATTTGACAAAATTTTTTATAAAATTTTCTACAGAAGTAAAATTTTTACAAAATAAATAAAATTATTGGCAAAATATATTTCGATATAAAATTTGTGCATCGTTTGTTGGTAGTTTTTATTTGGTACAATTTGCTCCACTTTATCTCAATTTTGAAAGTTTGTATATATTTTATTAAATTTTTTACTTTATTCATATTAAAATCTTATTAGAACTACACATATACTGAAATGCGATTATTTCAACTTAAGCGGAACAGGTGTAGAGCCATAAGCCACTTTTGTTCAACATTTCAAGGCGATTATCGATACTTGCTTGTGTTGCATGGATCATGAAAATTTCCATACCATTATTATCCTGATTATTTATTTAAAAATGTCAACTTTGTCCCCCATGACTTTATAATCTCTTGGAAAAACTTTTATGATATTCCACGACAAAAACGAAAACAACAACAAAATAAAATAAACATCAGATTCCATCGAAAACAATGCAAAACTTTGGAAACTACGACAACAAATTCATCAGCCTGACAAAAAAAAAACTTTCTAACTGATGGATGGATGGATGGACTGTTGAATGGCCTGATGGAAACTTAGGCATACGAAAAATTGAAAAGAAAAAAAAAATTGGGTAAGCAGGTGCCACTTCAATAAAGGTACACACAGAATAAAAATATGATAAACATTTTTTCAATTAAAATTTTAATTGAATTTTAAAAATATTGTATTAAGAATTTAATTAATACTAAAAAGTAAATTAAAAATCAATATTAAAAATAAATTTTATTAAATTATTGCTACTAAAATATTAATTTCAGTTGAACAATTAAAAAAATTTCAGTTTTTTCAATTAAAATTTAAATTGAGTTTTAAAAATATTCCATTAACCATTTAATTCCATTAAACATTTAATTGATTCCCATTACTTTTTTAGTTTAAACCAACATCAATCACAAAAATTAATGGTATAATTTTTCTAATTGAAACGATTAGGTTTTTGATAAACTTTTGTGATTGATTCTATATTTTTCTGAGATTAAAAAAAATTTCAATTAAAAATTTATTTGATAGGATTAATGTTTGTTATAGATTTTTGTTAAATTTGTGGTTGAAGATAACAAATATTTTTTCCGGTGTAACCAGGGTTTTTTCTCTTTGAATACAAACATAGCCATTTAGATGAGTGAAGGGTATTCGTAATTAGGAGAAATATATTTGCCCGGAAAGTCCATATGACTATGGAAAACTGATAGTCTCTGAAAATATGAGATATTAAATTGCCCCCCTCATATTCAACAAGCGTCTGTAGCCAGACTAACATAAATGGCTAAAATTGCCGGTTTATGACCGGAAATGAAACACAACAAACGAAAATGAAATCCAGGAGAGATTGTGTTGTTTTTTTGTTTTTCTTGGGAGGGGGAGGGGATGAGCAACAAGAAGGCAAAAGCTTTTGTTTAACGCATGCGCTTTTTCCTTGACTAGGGCAAAGTCTGTGCCACTGACTGGAGAAAAACTCCAGTTGAGAATTTTAAATCGTATCGAACGGATGTGAATTTAGGTGTTTAACGCGTCAACACAACGACTCGGAAAACGGTTATACGTTCATGAAATTCCCTAAGGCGTTTTGTGTTTTTGCGGGGATATCTTGAGAATCGTAAAGCAAAGAAATAAAAAAAAATAACAATTGAAAATATAAATAAACCCAGCTAAAGCAAATAAATGATATAATTCTCAAATGCCAAAGTGTTACTGTGTTACAGCCTGAAATTTAGTTACAATTACAGTGGGTTAATGTTAAAAAAAAATATTAAATAATTTAAGAAATATATATAATAATAATTAATGAACAAATAAAAACCCAATTTTTTTTTTAATTTATAGAAAACAAAATAGCACTAAAAAATGATACAAAATAATAAATAAAATACAATAAATCTTTTTGCAAAAAGATCTCTCTAAAAAATACACAGAAAAAAATACTTGGATGTCTTGAATGCCAGAAATGTAAAAAAAATTAATTAAACAGAAAAATATTTTTTTAATTCTAGTGAAATCAAAATAACAAAATTTAAAAAAAATATTGTGTATAAAAAATGAAAAAGAAAATTCCTTTCACAAACATCAACTGCACAGAAAAAATATTTTTTGTTTTCAATTATGAAATTAATTGGTCCAATTAATTATTAATTGAATTGTCTTCAATGCCAGAAATGATACTATTAATCACAAAAGTTAATTACAAATTAATCAATTCAATTAAAAAGTTAACTAATATTATAATGTTTTTTTTTTCAGTTTTTATTTATAATGGAATTTTAAATATTATTTTAATTAAAAAATATTTAAAATTTAAATTGAATGTTATTCAAAATTCAATAAAAAATTAATGGATCTATATCCAAATAAAAAAGCCATAAGTGATGCTCGGTTATCTCCTGAAATATATTTTCAATTAAAGTGGAATATCATTTTCCAACATTAAATAAATTTAAATTAAATAAATAAACTACAAACATTTTTTTTTTCTAATTTTAATGAATTTTATATACACCGAAATGAAAAAATAAAATAGATTAAATAAACAAACATTTTTCTTAATTTTATTAAAATCCAAATAACATAAAATTATATAAAATAGAAATAAATAATGTATATAAATTAAAGGATTTTTTCCTTACGCAAAAACTTCTCGAAATACATAGAAAAAAACATTTTGTTTTTTTTTTTCATATGTTAGAAATTTATTCAATCACAGAAATGAACAAGTATATACGGCCATAAGTTCGGCCAGGCCTAATCTTTTGTACCCTCCACCATGGATTACGTAAAAACTGCTACGAAAGACTGTCATCCACAATCGAATTACTTTGGTTGTGGTATCTTAAAACTTCTTAACATCGTTTTCTAAATTGTGAGTTAGTCCATACGTGGTATATGTTAGACCAAAAAGTTATGTATAGGTAAGTCTACAAGTAATTACGAATCGATATGGACTTTTGCACAGTACGTAGAGAGCCAGAATTAAAATATGGGGGTCGCTTGTAGGGGGGGCTATATAAAATTATGGACTTGATATAGACCAATTTTTGTGTGATTGGGGATTGATTTATCTGAGGGCTATATATAACAATAGACCGATATGGACCTAGTTAGGCATGGTTGTTAACGGCCATATACTATCGCAATGTACCAAATTTCAACTAAGTCGGATGAAATTTGCTCCTCTAAGAGGCTCCAAAACCAAATCTCGGGATCGGTTTATACGGGGGCTATAATGATTATGGACTGATATGGACCACTTTTGGCATGGTTGTTAAATATCATATACTACCACCAAGTACCAAATTTCAACCAGATCGGATGAATTTTGCTTCTCCAAAAGGTACCGGAGGTCAAATCTGGGGATCGCTTTATATGGGAGCTATATATAATTATGCACCGATGTGGACCAATTTTTGCATGATCATTAGAGACCATATACTAACACCATGTACCAAATTTCAACCGGATCGGATGAAATTTGCTTCTCTTAGAGGCTCCGCAAAGCAAATCTGGGGATCGGTTTATATGGGGGCAATAAAAAATTATGGACCGATATGGACCAATTCTGGCATGGTTGTTAGAGACCATATACTTACACTACGTACCAAATTTCAACCGGATTGGATGAAATTTGCTTCTCTTAGAGGCTCCGCAAGGCAAATCTGGGGATCGGTTTATATGGGGGCTATATATAATTATGGCCCGATATGTACCAATTTTGGCATGGTTGTTAGAGACCATATACTTACACTACGTACCAAATTTCAACCGGATCGGATGAAATTTGCTTCTCTTAGAGGGTCCGCAAGCCAAATCTGGGGATCGGTTTATATGGGGGCTATATATAATTATGGCCCGATATGTACCAATTTTGGCATGGTTGTTAGAGACCATATACGTACCAAATTTCAATCGGATCGGATGAAATTTGCTTCTCTTAGAGGCTCCGCAAGCCAAATCTGGGGATCGGTTTATATGGGGGCTATATACAATTATGGACCGATGTGGACCAATTTTTGCATGGTTGTTAGAGACCATATACCAACATCATGTACCATATTCCAGCCAGATCGGATGAAATTTGCTTCTCTTTGAGGTTCCGCAAGCGAAATCTGGGGATCGGTTTATATAGGGGCTATATATAATTATAGATCGATGTGGACCAATTTTGGCATGATTGTTAGAGACACTATTCTAACACTACATACCAAATTTCCACCAGATCGGATGAAATTTGCTCGTCCAAGAGGTTCCGGAGGTCAAATCTGGTGGTCCATTAAATGGGGGCTATACGTAAACGTGGTCCGATATGGCCCCTTTGCAATACCATCCTATGATGGAGGGTATAAAAATAAATAACACCATGATGTTATAAAGGGTGGTTAAAATTTCAAGAGCCGATGTTGATTTTGAATAACATTTTATTATGATATATTGGTATTACTCAATTATGTATGGAATAAAATATGGGCCAAATGGGCGCCGCTACCTCGGTGAATTTGTTGAATTTCTTGCGCAAAAGTGCCATTGTTTCGTTAGCTGTGTGGCAAATGACACCGTCCTGCTGAAACCATATATCGTCCACAGCCATATCTTCCAATTTGCGCCATAAAAAGTTCGTTATCATCTCACGATAGCGAACAAATTTCATTCACAGTAACTGCCTGACCGGCCTCATTTTGGAAAAAATACGGCCCGATGATGCCGCCTGCCCATAAACCGCACCAAACAGTCACTCTTTGTGGGTGCATTGGTTTTTCGACAATCACTCTTAGATTCTCATTCGCCCAAATGCGGCAATTCTGTAGACGAATCCACTGAGGTGAAAATGTGCCTCATCACTGAAGATGATTTTCTTCGAAAATTGGTCATCCACTGTTGCCATTTCTTGGAACCATTTAACACGTTGTTGGATTGTGTATCTCTCCATGGTTCAAATTGAGTAAGTCTGAAATAGAGAAATGTCAAATAAAATTCGGAATCCAATATGAGCTAAAAATTTCTCCTGTTTTGGCTGTGGCGACGGACTCTTTTTTGATTGCTGTCAAATATTTGCCCAGTGTGACCATAGAATAAGAGGCTCCGCAATCCAAATCTGGGGGTCGGTTTTTATGGGGGCTATACGTAAACGTGGTCCGATATGCCCCATTGGCAATACCATGCGACCTACATCAAAAATAACTACTTGTGCCAAGTTTCAAGTCGATAGCTTGTTTCGTTCGGAAGTTAGCGTGATTTCCACAGACGGACGGACGGACATGCTTAGATCGACTCAGAAATTCACCAGGACCCAGAAAATATATGTACTTTACGGAGCCTTAGAGCAATATTTCGATGTGTTACAAACGGAATGACAAAGTTAATATACCCCCTCCTATGGTGGAGGGTATAAAAATTTATGAAATAATTTTTGTAATTGATTTTTGGTTTAGTTAAAAAAAAAAAATACTTCAATAAATTAGAGTTTTAATTGAATAATTTTAAAAATTTAATTAAAAATTGAAAGAATCTATTATCGAATGCAAAGGCCACAAGTGATACCCGGCTATAGCCTGAAATTTATTTACAATTACTGTTGGTTATTGTTTTCAAAAATTGAGTTAATTTAAATTAAATAAACAAACAAAAAACATATATAAGCAAAAGAAATAAACTCCTTTCTCAAATATCTTTCTGTATACACAGAAATGAAACAAATTTAAAATAAGTAAACAAACAAACACTTTGTTGTTGTTTTTTTAAATCACAAGTTTAGAAAAATTTAAAAAAAAAAATATTGTATTTAAGTTGTATACACAGAAAAATATTTTTTGTCTTCAATCATGAAGTTAATTGATTCAACTAATTTTTAAATATAATAAAAAATAAAGAAATGAATAAGAAGATATTTTGTTTTAATCTTATAATTTTATTATTTTTTTATCTTATTGAAATCAAAATAACACAAAAGTACAAAAAATAAAATAAAAAAATATTTTATACACAATAAAAAATGCCTATCACAAATATCTCTCTGCAGCACAGAATATTTTGTGTCTTCAATCACGAAATTAATTGATTCTATCAATTTCTATTATAAATGTCTTCAATCACCAATGACAATTAAAAATCCAATTGAAACATTATTTTGTACAATTAATTTTTGTAAATGATTTTTGTAATTTTGTTTTAAACCATTAAAAATTTTAATTAATTCGAGTTAAATAAACAACTTAAAATATTTTTTTTTTAATTTTATTGAAAACAAAATAAATAAACAAATTAATTAAAGTTACAAAAAATTTAATTTTAAAAATTACATTCATGTTTTTTCAAGCTCGAGGTCAACCAAAAAAAAAAACATGAATTTATTATTCTAACAAAAGGTCGACCAAAAATCAAATAAAAATCTAATATTTTAAAAATTTAATAACAAAAAATTACAAAGCAAAAAATAAAAATTATTTTGTATAAAAAAAGGAAAATTTTTCTTTCGCAAAAATCTCTCTAAATACTTAAATACTTCGTGTTTTTCTTAATTGAAGTAACTTCAAAAATTAAATTAAAAAAAAAAAACTAATAACAAAATATTTAAATTTATTGAAAAAAATTACACAAAATTATACAAAAAAAATATATAAAAGGAGTTTTTTATTTTAGCAAATATTTTTTTACACAAAACAAATACACATACACAAAAGAAATATTTTTTGTCTTCAATCTAATTTCATAACCCAATAAATTGCATGATATAAATTTCTTCTATAACAAAAATGAAAAAATAAAATTAAATAAATAAAAAAACTAATCATTCTTATTTAATAGCATAAGAAAAAATTTAAAAAAATTAATAACAAAAAAAAAATTACAAAACAAAAAATAAAAATTATTGTATATAATAAAAAATATTTTTCCTTTCGGAAAAAATTTCTACAAAAATATTTTTTCTTTCCGAAAAAATCTCAAAAAAAAATATTTTGTATTTTTATACCCTCCACCATAGGAAGGGGGTATATTAACTTTGTCATTCCGTTTGTAACACATCGAAATATTGCTCTAAGACCCCATAAAGTATATATATTCAAGGTCGTGGTGAAATTCTGAGTCGATCTGAGCATGTCCGTCCGTCCGTCTGTTGAAATCACGCTAACTTCCGAACGAAACAAGCTATTGACTTGAAACTTTGCACAAGTAGTTGTTATTGATGTAGGTCGGATGGTATTGCAAATGGGCAATATCGGTCCACTTTTACGTATAGCCCCCATATAAACGGACCCCCAAATTTGGTTTGCGATTGCTCTAAGAGAAGCAAATTTCATCCGATCCGGCTGAAATTTGGTACATGGTGTTAGTATATGGTCTCTAATAACCATACAAAAATTGGTCCATATCGGTCCACTTTTACGTATAGCCCCCATATAAACGGACCCCCAAATTTGGTTTGCGATTGCTCTAGGTTAGGTTAGGTTAAAGTGGCAGCCCGATTAAGATTCAGGCTCACTTAGACTATTCAGTCCATTGTGATACCATATTAACTAAAAGTACCTATTACATATGGGCACTTCTAGTTTTAACCGCTGAACCTTCTTGATTATTTTTCTTTGTTGAACCAACCAGATTGTTCCAAAAATATTAGCAGACTGCTTAAGTTAACGTTTTGCAGATCCGCCAGTAATCTGAAGCTATATGCTCCTAAAAGTTGCTTGCGCTTTACACAAAATGCAGGACACTCACACAAGAGGTGTTTAATTGATTCTTTTTCATCCGCATCATGACAGCTCATACAATAGTCATTATACTTCGCGCCAATAGTTTTTGCAAAATCTCCTATCAGGCAGCGACCCGTTATAGCAGATATCAGGAGTGATACCTGACGTCTCGAGAACATTAGCATATCTAGTGTGCGGTTTAAGTTGAAATGGGGCCATATTTGCTTGGTGTCGTTACAACCCTTGCAATTCTCCCATCGAACATTTGCCATCATAACAGCCTTCTCACGCAGCATGAGCTTGCAGGTAGCTAGGGGCATACCAAGAAATTCTAGTTCCCCTGGAATATGTAAGGTAGTCCCTAGCCTTGCCAACTCATCCGCTTCGCAGTTCCCCGGAATGTTCCTATGGCCAGGCACCCATATTAGGTGAATATTGTACTGCTCAGCCATCTCATTGAGAGATTTGCTGCAATCGATGGCCGTTTTCGAGTTGAGGAACACAGAGTCCAAGGATTTTATTGCAGGTTGACTGTCTGAGTATATATTAATGCCAATATTACTTGGAGCATTACTTCTCAGCCAATTCACCACTTCTGTTATTGCTAATATTTCAGCCTGAAAAACACTACAGTGGTCAGGTAATCTTTTCGCTATTCGAAGTTCCAGATCATTAGAATATACTCCGAAACCCACTTGGCCATCCAATTTGGAGCCATCAGTGTAGAAATCTATATATTCTTTATTCCCCGGGGTATGTGTGCACCACGCCTCACTGTTGGGGATTAGAGTCTCAAACTTTTTGTCGAAAAGTGGACTCGCCAAAGTGTAATCCACTACGTTAGGCACATCTGACATTATTTTGAGGACAGAACTGTGACCGTAACCATTTTCCGACCACAGCGATAGTTCGCGCAACCGCACAGCCGTTGTTGCAGCTGACTGTTTGGCCAAAATGTCTAAAGGCAATAGATGCAGCATGACATTAAGGGAATTTGTTCCTGTCTTGCTGAATGCGCCTGAAATACACAAACACGCCATACGCTGAACTTTATCTAAACCAGTCGGTTTCTGAAGTGCCGGCCACCAGACTACAACACCATATAGCATTATAGGTCTAACCACTGCCGTGTATAGCCAATGCACAATTTTTGGTTTTAGTCCCCACTTTTTTCCTATTGCCTTTTTGCACGAGTACAAAGCTACAGTTGCCTTCCTCGCCCTTTCTTCAATATTAAGCTTAAAGTTCAGCTTCCTGTCCAAAATAACGCCAAGGTATTTTGCACAATCACCAAAGGGAATTTCAATGCCCCCTAAGGAAATAGGCCTAACCGTGGGAGTTTTGCGATCTTTGCAGTACATGACTAATTCTGTCTTTGCAGGATTTACCCCAAGACCATTGTCTTTCGCCCATTGTTCAGTCATCCGGAGGGCCCTCTGAATAATATCTCTGATTGTGGATGGGAATTTTCCCCTGACTGCCAGAGCTACATCATCTGCGTATGCCACCACTTTTATCCTTTCTTTTTCTAGAGTAACCAGAAGGCTATTTTTAGCAACATTCCAAAGAAGAGGTGATAGAACTCCTCCTTGGGGAGTGCCTCTGTTTACATACTTTTGTATGTTTGCTTGTCCTAGTGTGGCTGAAATACGTCTCTTCATTAGCAGTTCGTCTAACAGCCTGAGTATACATGGATCAACATTCAGAGTTGTCAGTCCATTTAATATCGAGCTCGGATGGACATTATTGAACGCCCCTTCGATGTCTAGAAACGCCACGATTGTGTATTCTTTGACAGATAGTGAGCTTTCAATAAAGCTGACTAGTTCATGTAGTGCGGTCTCAGTAGACCTGCCCTTCGAGTATGCATGCTGTCGTTTCGAGAGAAAACTTGAATCGATGCTAGTTCTAAGATAAATATCTATCATCCTCTCCAGAGTCTTGAGTAGGAATGAGGATAAGCTGATTGGTCGGAAATCCTTCGCCCTCGAGTGAGAGGCTTTTCCCGCTTTAGGTATGAAGACGACTTTTGTTTCCCTCCACTTTCCTGGGATATATGATAAGTTGATACATCCTTTATATATCACCGACAACCAGGGGATAATTTTGTCAGTTACAGCTTGTAACTCCGCCGGAGTAATTCCATCAGGTCCAGGGGATTTGTATGGTCCAAAGCTATTTAGCGCCCATCTTATTCTAGTTTTCGATACAATGTCCTCGACAGGAAACGACCGCTGAGCAACTGTGGCACCGCCAGTACATGGTTCAACCGTCTGATTTCCAGGAAAATGTGTGTCCAATAGTACCTCCAGCGTCTCCTCACTGGACGTTGTCCAATTGCCCTCCGATGTTTTAATGAAACCTGGAGCGGAGTTGGTGGATGCTAGAACCTTCCGTAGTCTGGAAGCCTCGGACGTATTCTCAATACTGCTGCAGTAAGCATTCCAAGAGTTATGCTGAGCCTTTCTCAGTTCTCGCTTGTATCCTCTCAGATTCTTCTTGTAAGCGTCCCAGTCCTCAGGGGCTCTGGTGGACTTTGCCTTGTTAAAGAGCTTCCTGCAGGATTTCCTCATATTACTTATTTCCGTAGACCACCATGGTGGTCGATGTTTCCCCCTTGGCTTTCCTCTAGGGCATGCAGCTTTCAGTGAGATGTTGAAGGCCTTAGTAATCCGCTCCACTGCGTGTTCGATATCTTGCACATTTCTCATATTTGTCTCTGTTATTTCCGGTATCATCATATTGAACGATTCCCTATACCTATTCCAGTCAGCTTTCCTAACATTTGGCGGAAATATGATCTTGGTGATATGAACATCAAATTTAAAACTGATGTAGCGATGATCTGAGAAGCTGTGTTCACTTAAAACCTGCCACTCAGATATCATTTCATTCAGTTCTTGCGAGGCCAAGGTGATGTCCAAAACCTCTTGCCTGTTTTTAGTGACAAAGGTTGGGACATCTCCCTTGTTGCAAACTACCAGATTAGTACGCAAAATAAACTCTATTAGCGACTCTCCCCTTGCATTAGTATCACTACTTCCCCATATACTATGATGTGCATTCGCATCGCATCCCATAATGAGTTTCGTCTTTGTTTTCAGTGACTCCTCCACTAAGGTCTTAACGGCATATGGAGGCATCTCCCTGTCATGTCCCATGTAGACCGAAGATACCCAATATTTGCATTTGGCTATTTCTAAACTTGCAACGACAGTGTCTGTATTGCACATTGAAGGAAGCAGAAACAAGTTGAGCTCGTTTTTAGCCATTATACAGGCTCGATTTACATCATTACCAGTATACTGCAATAGTTTGAACCCCGGAGTACTTAATTCACATATTTTGTTTTTATAAACATATGGTTCTTGAATAAGAACTATATCTATGTCCCCTTTCATCAGGAGAACTTTTAAGGCAGCACATGCAGCCTTACAATGATGAAGATTTATCTGGAGGATCCGTAGGACCATCGAGATTTTCAACAACCGTCACATCAGCCGCTTCAATCGAGTCATCAAGAATGTCCTCTTCAGAGATATCGGTGACTCTCGCAATAACCATAGGTTCAACTTTGGTGAGTTCTGAGGCAGTAGAAGCCTCCTCACGCATACGGTATCTATCCATGTCTTCAAATGTCTTGGTATCCCCCTCGACTTCGCAAGAGGATCCGCTTACTTCTGATTCAGACAGAGGCTTGTCCATTTCTGAATCCTTTAGCTGATCGTTTTTATACACCTTCATTTGGATATAATGAAAGCCATAACATACACGGCCCTGGGACTTTGCTAGATGTGGCAAAGACTGAGTGTTCAATATAAACACTGCATGCCGTCTTGGCCCATCCACTTCATCCAAACGGCCAACCTTCCAATCAGCTGTTGGAAGATCTGGATTGCATTGTTTCAGTCTATTTAAAATAGATTCAGGGTCAGGAGGGTTTGCAGGTATCCACGCATGTGATCTTGGTCTAGCCGGTATGTCTTTCTTCTCGACTAACTCTAGAGCAGCTCCTTCCCAAACTTCACCAATTAGTATCAGAGCAGCTTTAAAACATTCTATAGACCTCTGGTCCTCAAATGCGACTAGCTTAAATCGTCCTTGATACCAACCAGCCTCTTGGTGTCGAGGATATGGGCCGGGAAACTTTTCCAGCACCTGTGAGTAGACGCCAGACAAAGCATTCTCAATTTCCCCCCATTTTTGCTTTGGAACCATACCGTCCAATGCTCCTTTATTTATGATAGCCATCACAAGGCTGTCTTTAGCAACTGAGGCAAACGATCGTTGATCCCTTTTGGAGGATGGCAGCTCATCCGGTGATCGTTCCCTTTTTCCAGCCTCAAGAATTCCTTGAGCCCATTTTAAGGAATCGCTTTGTTTAGCCGACAACGTGCTTGGGTCGACTGATCCTAATTTCTTTAGGATAAACAAAGCATTTCTGCGTTCTTTGAATCTCTTTCGTGAGGGATTACCTCCTTTTGATGCCGTTACCTTGGAAAAGGTCCGACTTGTCAAATTGTCGCCACCTGTCGACCCGTCTACAGGTCGACTAATTGGGCCTAACTCTTGGTCATTGCCCAAATTTATAACTCCAGTCGATATCCGTCCACTGGGCCCTGAAGTTAGCAACCCAGTGGATGTCTTTGAATTTCTCTGCATGGTGGCCTAATATCCCACCACACTTGAAATTCGTAGTAGGTACTTATTACGATGATTTTATCCGCTATTAAAAAACACGTCCGTTCCGTTCGACGGTTGAAATGACTGATGATTGCTCTAAGAGAAGCAAATTTCATCCGATCCGGCTGAAATTTGGTACATGGTGTTAGTATGTGGTCTCTAACAACCATGCAAAAATTGGTCCACATCGGTCAATAATTATATATTGCCCCCATATAAACCGATCCCCCGATTTGGCTTGCGGAGCCTCTAAGAGAAGCAAATTTCATCCGATCCGGCTGAAATTTGGTACATGGTGTTGGTATATGTTCTCTAATGACCATGCAAAAATTGGTCCACATCGACCCATAACTATATATAGCCCCCATATAAGCCGATCCCCAGATTTGACCTCCGGAGTCTCTTGGAGGAGCAAAATTCATCCGATCCGGTTGAAATTTGGTACGTGGTGTTAGTATATGGTCTCTAACAACCATGCAAGAATTGGTCCATATCGATGCATAATTATATATAGCCCCCATATAAATTGATCCCCAGATTTGATCTCCGGAGCCTCTTGGAGGAGCAAAATTCATCCGATCCGGCTGAAATTTGCAACATGGTGTTAGAATGTGGTCTCTAACAAACACGCAAGAATTGATCGATATCGGTCCATAATTATATATAGCCCTCATATAAACCGTTCCCCAGATATGATCTCCGGAGCCTCTTGGAGGAGCAAAATTCATCCGATCCGGTTGAAATTTGCAACGTGGTGTTAGTATAAGGCCGCTAATAACAATGCCAAAATTGGTCCATATCGGTCTATAGTTATATATAGCCGATCCCCAATCACACAAAAATTGGTCCATATCGGTTCATAATCATGCTTGCCACTCGAGTCAAAAATAATCTACCAAAATTTTATTTTTATAGAAAACATTGTCAAAATGTTATTTCTTTAGAAAATTTTGTCAAAATTTTATTTCTATAGAAAATTTTGTCAAAATTTTATTTCTATAGAAAATTTTGTCAAAATTTTATTTCTATAGAAAATTTTTTCCAAATTTTATTTCTATAGAAAATTTTGTCAAAATTTTACTTCTATAGAAAATGTTGTCAAAATTTTATTTGTATAGAAAATTTTGTCAAAATTTTATTTCTATAGAAAATTTTGCCAAAATTTTATTTCTATAGAAAATTTTATCAAAATTTTATTTCTATAGAAAATATTATTTTTATAGATTTTTTTTCCAAATTTTACTTCTATAGAAAATGCTGTCAAAATTTTATTTCTATAGAAACTTTAAACTTAATTATATACGTATTTAATCGGCCTTTTCTAGTTTAATATATACCACGTATGGACTATGTGGTATATATTACGGTATTAGGAAGTTTTAAGATACCTTGCCATCGGCTTCAGTATAAGTTTCTACGCAATCAATGGTGGAGGGTACATAAGCTTCGGCCTGGCCGAACTTACGGCCGTATATGCTTATCACAATGGACTGAATAGTCTAAGTGAGCCTGAATCTTAATCGGGCTGCCACTTTAACCTAACCTACGGCCGTATATACTTGTTATTAATTGAAATGTCTTCAATCCCAGAAATGAGAATCAATCATCAAAGTTAATTTAAGAATTTAAATGCTCCAACTGAAAATTAATTGATTCAATTATTTTTAGTGATTAATTTTTATTTCATTAAAATTGAACCTATTACATTTTCAATTGAATATTTTGTTTTTAATTTAAATTTTACATTTTAATTAAAGACACAAAATCTAATATTTTTTCTGTGTACCTTTATATATTGGCAAACAAAAACCATAGTCCATAAAATCAGCTTTAGTCTCTCACTCTAAACAAACGAAATAAATTGAAAATTTTTATAGCATATATGTGTGTGTGTGAGTGTATGCGTGTGCATAACCCTGATGTTTATGAGTTTTCTACTAAATCTCTGGCTAAATATTTGAATAGTATCTGTTGGTTTATCTTATCATAGATTTGCGTGCAAAATTGTGCTATTTGTGATCAATAGTGCGGGCCAAACCAAAAAAAAATTAAATTTTCAAAATATTCCAAACACAGATACAGCTGGTAGCAGGTCGGTTATATGTACATGTGTGGTACCCAGGTAAGCAGATACGAATTATGTGTGTGTATGAGTGTATTCTATTATCATTTCAAATTTTTGATATACAAAACATGGAGTGAACATTTTTATTGCCATCTGCCATAATTTATGGCTGGCACTATATCTCATAAGTGTGAGATATGAAGTATTTGCGTTTTCCTTAATTGAATTTTGGGCAATGGTAAATTGATGAGAAACGTATGTTGTAAATTAAATGGATTTGATAGATATCCATATGATGTGAATTCAAATTCAGGGTATACTCAGAAACTAATTTACTTGGTTCAAAGATTTTGACCATATCTGATTTTTGACCATATCAAAATCAAAGATTTTGACCATATCTGATTGTGGTATTGATTCCGATCCAAAGATGTGGTTTATGAAATTAAATACATTTTGATAAAAAGAAAGAAAAGGACTATGTTATCTACAACAAATTCTACCACACAACTACCAAACAAAAACATTTTCTATAGAAAATTTTGTCAACATTTTATTTCTACCAAAATTTTAATTTTGTCAAAATTTTATTTCTATAGAAAATTTTGTTAAAATTTTATTTCTATAGAAAATTTTGTTAAAATTTCATTTCTATAGAAAATTTGGTTAAAATTTCATTTCTATAGAAAATTTTGTAAAAATTTTATTTCTATAGAAAAATTTGTCAAAATTTTATTTCTATAGAAAATTTTGTCAAATTTTTTTTTCTGTAAAAAATTTTGTCAAAATTTTATTTTTATATATTTTTTTTTTAAATTATTGTTGTTTATGATTTCAGCTTAAAACCATGCATTGACTAAACTACAAGTGTAGCCTTAACCAACAGAGCAAAAGTATGCTTGTCAAATTTATTTGGGCAAACCCCTATAGACTGCAAGAAAGGTGGATGTACAGCTGTTTCGGAATTACCACATTTCTCATCAGCATCATCTACTTGCAGCAAAACTATCAACCAATTATCAGAATAAATTTTTATTTCTATAGAATATTTTGTCAAAAATTTGTTTCTATAGAAAATTTTGTCAAAATTTTATTTCTATAGAAAATTTTGTCAAAATTTTACATCTATAGAAAATTTTGTCAAAATTTTATTTCTATAGAAAATTTTGTCAAAATTTTATTTCTATAGGAAATTTTGTCAAAATTTTCTTTGTATCGAAAATTTTGTCAAAATTTTATTTCTATTGAAAATTTTGTCAAAATTTTACATCTATAGAAAATTTTTTAAAATTTTATTTCTATAGGAAATTTTGTCAAAATTTTATTTCTACAGAAAATTTTGTTAAAATTTTGTTTCTATAGAAAATTTTGTCAAAATTTTATTTCGATAGAAAATTTTGTCAAAATTGTACATCTATACAAAAATTTGTTAACATTTTATTTTTATAAAAACTTTTGTCAAAATTTTATTTCTATAGGAAATTTTGTCAAACTTTTATTTCTATAGAAAATTTTATCAAAATTTTATTTCTATAGAAAATTTTTTCAAAATTTTATTTCTATAGAAAATTTTGTTAAAATTTTATTTCTATAGAAAATGTTGTCAAAATTTTATTTCTATAGAAAATTTTGTCAAAATTTTATTTCTATACAAAATTTTATCAAAATTTTATTTCTTTAGAAAATGTTGATAAAAATTGTATTTCTGTAGACAATTATGTCCAAAATTTTATTTCTTTAGAAAATTTTGTCAAAAATTTATTTCTTTAATCATTGGGTTTAGTGAACTGCCTGAATTTATTCTGATAATTGGTTGATAGTTTTGCTGCAAGTAGAGGACGCTGATGAGGAATGTCGTAATTCTGAAAGGTGCGTCCATCCAATCATCTTGCAGTCTATAGGGCTTTGCCCAAATAAATTTGACACACATTCTTTCCCTCTGTTGGTTAAGCTACAATTGTAGTTTAGTCAATGCATGGTTTTAAGCTGAAATCAAAAACAACAACAACGATTAAAGAAAAACAAACTAACAATAACAAAACAAAACGAATGAAAATTTTATTTCTATAGAAAATGTTGTTAAAATTTTATTTCTATATGTTTCTATAAAAAAAATTATTATACCCTGAGCCACACTGTGGAACAGGGTATTATAAGTTAGTGCATATGTTTATAACACCCAGAAGGAGACGAGATAGACACATGGTGTCTTTGGCAATAATGTTCAGGGTGGGTCCCTGAGTCGATATAACCATGTCCGTCTGTCCGTCCGTCCGTTCGTCCGTCCCTCCGTCCGTCCGTCCCTCCGTCCGTCCGTCCGTCCGTCCGTCCGTCCGTCCGTCCGTCCCTCCGTCCGTCCGTCCGTCTGTCTGTGAACACATTTTTGTGATCAAAGTCTAGGTCGCAATTTAAGTCCAATCGTCTTCAAATTTGGCACATGTTCCTAATTTGGGTCAGAATAGAACCCTATTGATTTTGGAAGAAATCGGTTCAGATTTAGATATAGCTCCCATATATATTTTTCGCCCGATATGCACTAATTTGGACCTAGCAGCCAGAGTTTTATACCGATTTGCTTGAAATTTTGTACAAACATAACACTTAGTCGTATAGTTAAGTGTGCAAAATTTGATTGAAATCGGTTCAGATTTAGATATAGCTCCCATATATTTCTTTCGCCCGATATGGGCTTACATGGCCCCAGAAGGCAGATTTTTGGCCGAATTTGGTTGAAATTTTGCACTAGGAGTACAATTAGTAGTATAGTCAAGTGCGCAAAATTTGATTGAAATCGATTCAGATTTAGCTATAGCTCCCATATATATCTTTCGCCCGATATGGACTAATATGGTCCTAAAAGCCAGAGTTTTGGCGCAATTTGGTTGAAATTTTGCACAGGGAGTAGATTTAGCATTGTAGCTATGCGTGCCAAATTTGGTTGAAATCGATTTAGATTTAGATATAGCTCCCATATATATCTTTCGCCCGATATGGACTAATATGGTCCTAGAAGTCAGAGTTTTGGCCTAATTTGTTTTTGAAATTTTGCACTAGGAGTACAATTAGTAGTGCAGTTAAGTGTGCCAAATTTGATTGAAATCGGGTCAGATTTAGATATAGCTCCCATATATATCTTTCGCCCGATATGGACTAATATGGTTCTAATAGCCAGAGTTTTGGCCCAATTTTGGTTGAAATTTTGCACAGGGAGTAGATTTAGCATTGTAGCTATGTGTGCCAAATTTGATTGAAATCGGTTCAGATTTAGATATAGCTCCCATATATATCTTTCGCCCGATTTACACTCATATGACCACAGAGGCCAATTTTTTACTCCGATTTAGTTGAAATTTTGCACAGGGAGTAGAATTTGCATTGTAGCTATGCGTGCCCAATTTGGTTGAAATCGGTTCAGATTTAGATATAGCTCCCATATATATATTTTTGTGTTATTTCGACAAAAATGGTCAAAATACCAACATTTTTCTTGTTAAATCGCCACTGCTTAGTCGAAAAGTTGTAAAAATGACTCTAATTTTCCTAAACTTCTAATACATATATATCGAGCGATAAATCATAAAAAAAACTTTTGCGAAGTTTCCTTAAAATTGCTTCAGATTTAAATGTTTCCCATATTTTTTACTAACATTGTGTTCCACCCTAGTGCATTAGCCGACTTAAATTTTGAGTCTATAGATTTTGTAGAAGTCTATCAAATTCTGTCCAGATCGAGTGATATTTAAATTTATGTGTTTGGGACAAACCTTTATATATAGCACCCAACACATTTGACGGATGTGATATGGTATCGAAAATTTAGATCTACAAAGTTGTGGAGAGTATAATATAGTCGGCCCCGCCCGACTTTAGACTTTCCTTACTTGTTACATATATTTTTACATGTATTCCAAAAATATTCGGAAGCTTCCGAAAAGATGTTCGACGTTACATACTACTATATTTTTATTATGAAACTTCAAAATGTGTCTTCCTAAAAGTCTTAAAGTCAGAAAAGAACAGAGCTTTGATATTAGCGAAATGGACTGTGGGTTTGGATCAAAAAATATTTTTTTTATTGCAGAAATAAAAATTTTGTAAAAAAAACAAATTTGTTTTTTTTTGGTAAAAGTTTGAAAATTTGGAAGAAATCCAAAAAAAAATCTATCTAAAGAAAATCATTTCGTTACAAGTTTTCCAAACTTTTTTTCTTTGCGTGTAAAACATTATAAATCTGTCTGAGAACCGAGTTACTAAAGGTAATTATATTTATATTTAATGTATGTATATATTAGTTTATTGTATGTATATATTAATTATCGATTTAGTTAAAAAATCGTTTCTGAGAAATGAAAACTGTCCAATCAGTGTGGAAATAATGGCGAGATTTTTTGTGGTGTTGAATATACCTTAGATGGTTCCACTTGACTTTGTTCTTTCGTTATTGAGTTTTTATTCATTCATGACGCAGAAACATTTCAATATATTCTGATATTGATGTGAAAAATTCGTAATATATGAAAATTACTTTCCATTGATGTTTTTGCCTCATATGCTTTCATTTTCATGTGTATTTTTTTGTTTCACTGGCCGAACCAAACAACCAACACCTCTTTCAACAAAATCCAAAGAAGCAAAAACCAAAAGTAGAGTTGGTGAAAAACAAATGTTGAAATATTTATGCACATAAACAATTCACTGCTCTTAAAATTTGCTGTTTTATTAAATAAATACAAACATTGAGAAACTAGGAGTGAATTCAATTCTAACGAACTGTAGTAGCACTAAATCGAACTCTTTGTAGATAAATGTTCCTCAAGTGAACACAGAAGAAGAAAATTTTGACTCATAGAAATTTCGTTTTTTTTTCTTGCTGATGTTTGTATATGCAAACCTAAACAGGAATGAACTATGAATGTTTATCCAAAGCAGATACTCTTTTTGCACTGATGAAAAAATAATGATATCTGTAATGATAATGAGAATACCCAGGAATATTTTTGCCACCATCATTCATTAGGTCATTTACTACTACAAGATATGGAAAGACATTTGCCGAGTGATAAACAAAAATCCATATTTTTTTTATTGTGGAAAAATAATGTGTATGCTGATATATGGACCTAGACATTGAGGAATCTTTCAGTCCAAGGTCGTGACTGGGAGGGCATTCGAAAATTGGTGAACTTAAGATGGTTTCTTTATAATTATTATTCGAGAATTACGGAAGATTAAGGAAATTGATTAATTGATATACACCGCAAATATACAAAATTCAGTCCGGTTGGGTGAGTATAGTCATAGTCTTCAAATTCACATGAGATGAGTCAATTTGGGTCTTATGTGCTAACTTCTAATGGAGAACGAATTATCACATTACAGGGATTATCCTATTGCTCTGATTGTGGAATACTACCTAATGTGGCTCTATGCTTATAGCTTAAATTATACACCCAAAAAAATCAGGTGTTTCAAAACGATTCTTTCGTGAATAAACAGTCGTGTGGTGTCAAACGGAGAACAGACGGTGTCAAAATTTAATTTCTATAGAAAATTCTGTCAAAATTTTATTTCTATAGAAAATTTTGTTAAAATTTTATTTCTAAAGCAAATTTTTTCAAAATTTAATTTTTAGAGAAAATTTTGTCAATATTTTATTTCTAGAGAAAATTTTGTCAAAATTTTAGTTCTAGAGAAAAATTTGTCAAAATTTTATTTCTAGAAAAAATTTTATTCCTGTAGAAAATTTTGTCAAAATTTTATTTCTATAGAAAATTTTGTAAAAATTTTATTTCTATAGAAAATTATGTAAAAATTTTATTTCTATAGCAAATTTTGTCAAAATTTTATTTCTATAGAAAATTTTGTTAAAATTTTATTGCTGTTGAATATTTTGTTAAAATTGTATTTCTATAGAAAATTTTGTCGAAGTTGTATTTCTATAGAAAGTTTTGTCAAAATTTTATTTCTATAGAAAATGTTATCAGAATTTTACTTCCATAGAAAATTTTGTCCAAATTTTATTTTTAAACAAAATTTTGTCAAAATTTTATTTCTAGGGAAAATTTTATTCCTGTAGAAAAATTTGTCAAAAGTTTATTTCTATAAAAATTTTTGTCAAAATTTTATTTCTATAGGAAATTTTGTAAAAATTTCATTTCTATAGAAAATTATGTAAAAATTTTATTTCTATAGCAAATTCTGTCAAAATTTTATTTCTATTGAAAATTTTGTTAAAATTTTATTGCTATTGAAAATTTTGTTAAAATTTTATTTCTATAGAAAATTTTGTTAAAATTTTATTTCTAAAGCAAATTTTATCAAAATTTAATTTTAAGAGAAATTTTTGTCAAAAATTAATTTTGAGAGAAAATTTTGTAAACATTTTATTTCTATAAAAAATTTTGTCAAAATTTTATTTCTATAGAAAATGTTATTAAAATTTTATTTCTATAGAAAATTTTGTTAAAATTTTATTTCTAAAGCAAATTTTATCAAAATTTCATTTTAGAGAAAATTTTGTCAAAATTTTATTTTTGGAGAAAATTTTGTCAAAATTTTATTTCTGGAGAAAATTTTTGTCAAAACTTTAGTCTAGAGAAAATTTTGTTTAAACTTTATTTCTATAGAAAATTTTGTTAAAATTTTATTTCTAAAGCAAATTTTGTCAAAATTTCATTTTTAGAGAAAATTTTGTCAAAATTTCATTTTTAGAGAAAATTTTGTCAAAATTTTATTTCTATAAAAAATTTTGTCAAAATTTTATTTCTATAAAACAATTTTGTCAAAATTTTATTTTTATAGAAAATTTTGTCAAAATTTTATTTATATAGAAAATTTTGTCAACATTTTATTTCTATAGAAAATTTTGTCAAAATTTTATTTTTATAGCAAAATATGTCAAAACTTGATTTCTATAGAAAACGTTGTCAAATGGTAACTTCTGTAAAAAAGTTTGTCAAAATTTTATTTCTCTACCAAATGGTGTTAAAGTTTTATTTCAGTGATAAGAGAGAAGTTCACCACTGTAATATCACAATGGACTGAATAGTCTAAGTGAGCCTGATACATCGGGCTGCCACATAACCTAACCTAACCTAACTTCTATATAAAATTTTGTCAAAATTTTATTTCTATAAAAAAGTTTGTCAAAAATTTTTTTTCTATACCAAATGGTGTTAAAGTTTTATTTCTATAGAAAGTTTTGTCAAAATTATATTTCTATAGAAAGTTTTGTCAAAATTATATTTCTATAGAAAATTTTGTCAAAATTTTATTTCTCTAAAAAATTTTGTAAAAATTTTATTTCTATAAAAAATAAAATTTTTACAAAAATTTCTCTAAAAATGAAATTTTGACAAAATTTACTTTAGAAGTAAAATTTTAACAAAATTTTCCATAGAAATAAAATTTTGACAAAATTATCTATAGGGATAAAATTTTGTCTCGATATAAAATCTTGACAAAATTTTGTCTAAAAATAAAATTTTGACAAAATTTTCCATAGAAACAAAATTTTGACAACTTTTTCTATAGAAATAAAATTTTGACGATTGTTTCAAGTTTTTATTTCTATAGCAAATTTTGTCAAAATTTTATTTCTGAATAAAACTTTTTCAAAATTTTATTTATATAGCAATTTTTTTCAAAGTTGTATTTCTATAGAAAATTTTCTCACAATTTTATTTCTATAGAAAATTTTGTCAAAATTTTATTTCTACTCGTATAGAAAATGTTGTCAAAAATTTTTTTCTATAGAAAATTTTGTCAAAATTTTATTTGTAGACAAAATTTTGTCAAAATTTTATTTCTAGACAAAATTTTAGTCCTATAGAAAACTTTGTCGAAATTTTATTTCTAGAGAAAATTTTTCAAAATTTTAGTACTATCGCAAATTTTGTTAAATTTTTTTGATACCCTCCACCATAGGATGGGGGCATATTAACTTTGTCATTCCGTTTGTAACACATCGAAATATTGCTCTAAGACCCCATAAAGAATATATATATATTCTGGGTCTTGGTGAAATTCTTAGTCGATCTGAGCATATCCGTCCGTCCGTTCGTCTGTTGAAATCACGCTAACTTCCGAACGAAACAAGCTATCGACTTGAAACTTGGCGTTGTTATTGATGTAGGTTGGATGGTATGGCAAATGGGCCATATCGGTCCACTTTTACGTATAGCCCCCATATAAACTGACTCCCAAATTTGGCTTGCGATTGCTCTAAGAGAAGCAAATTTCATCCGATCCGGCTGAAATTTGGTAGATGTGTTAGTATATGGTCTCTAACAACCATGCAAAAATTGGTCCATATCGGTCCATAATTACATATAGCCCCCACATAAACCGTTCCCCCGATTTGGATTGCGGAGCCTCTAAGAGAAGCAAATTTCATCCGATCCGGCTGAAATTTGGTACATGGAGTTGGTATATGTTCTCTAATGGCCATTCAAAAATTGGTCCACGTCGGCCCATAATTATATATAGCCCCCATATAAACCGATCCCCAGATTTGACCTCCGGAGCCTCTTAGATGAGCAAAATTCATCCGATCCGGTTGAAATTTGGTATGTGGTGTTAGTATATGGTCTCTAACAACCATGCAAAAATTGGTCCATGGTCATCCGACCCGATCGAAATTAGGTACGTGGTGTTAGTATATTGTCTGTAACAACCATGCCAAAAGTGGTCGATATCGGTCCATAATGATATATAGCCCCCATATAAGCCGATCCCCAGATTTGACTTCCGGAGCCTTTAGATGAGCACAATTCATCCGATCCGGTTGAAATTTGGTACGTGGTGTTAGTATATGGTCTCTAACAACCATGCAAGAATTGGTCCATATCGGTCCATAATTATATAGCCCCCCATATAAACCGTTCCCCAGATTTGATCTCCGGAGCCTCTTGGAGGAGCACAATTCATCCGATCCGGTTGAAATTTACAACGTGGTGTTAGTATAAGGCCGCTTATAACTATGCCATAATTGGTCCATATCGGTCTATAGTTATATATAGCCGATCCCCAATCATACAAAAATTGGTCCATATCGGTTCATAATCATGGTTGCCACTCGAGCCAAAAATAATCTACCAAAATTTTATTTTTATAGAAAACATTGTCAAAATAGAAAATTTTGTCAAAATTTTATTTCTATAGAAAATTTTGTCAAAATTTTATTTCTATAGAAAATTTTGTGAAAATTTTATTTCTATAGAAAATTTTTTCCAAATTTTATTTCTATAGAAAATTTTGTCAAAATTTTATTTCGTTAGAAAATTGTTTCCAAATTTTATTTCTATAGAAAAATTTTTCCAAATTTTATTTCTATAGAAAATGTTTTCCAAAATTTACTTCTATAGAAAATGTTGTCAAAATTTTATTTTGTCAAAATTTTATTTCTATAGAAACTTTAAACTTGATTATTTACGTATTTAATCGGCTTTTTTATTTTTTAATATATACCACGTATGGACTATGTGGTATATATTGCGGTGTTAGGAAGTTTTAAGATACCTTGCCATCGGCAAGTGTTACCGCAACCCAAGTAATTCGATTGTGGATGGCGGTCTTCAGTAGAAGTTTCTACGCAATCCATGGTGGAGGGTACATAAGCTTCGGCCTGGCCGAACTTACGGCCGTATATACTTGTTTTCTATAGAAAATTTTGTTAAAATTTTATTTCTAAAGCAAATTTTGTCAAAATTTCATTTTTAGAGAAATTTTTGTAAACATTTTATTTCTATAGAAAATTTTGTAAAAATTTCATTATATAGAACATTTTGTCAAAATTTTATTTTTATAGAAAAAATTTGTCAAAATTTTATTTCTATAAAAAATTTTGTCAAAACTTTATTTCTATAAAAAATTTTGTCAAAACTTTATTTCTATAGCAAAGTTTATTTTTTACTGATGCTCACAGATACACACTGCTAATTTGAAAACTTGAAAAAATGATTCAAATTTTCATAAATGCATTTTTTGCGAAATTGCCTAAAAATTTAAAAACATTAAAAAATTTATAAACAGTATACACTGCTTTTTTGGTTTCAAATTAGATAAAAATGGACTAAGAATAAGATGAAATGATATAAGTTATTCAAATTTTGTCGAAAAAAATGTTAAATCCATTCTAGAGAAATTGCGAATAGTTGGAAAATTTGAGATCAAACATTTAAGATAAGCGTTAGGACGCATTAAAACTTATAAATAAAATTTAAAAACATTTTTTTTTTTTTGCAAAATTTTACAAAAGTTTTAATTTCACATCCAAACCACTGAATTCGAATCATACCTTAAGAAGAGATGCAAATTCAGTGCAACGGCTATTGAAATGGTGGACATCCGTCCTATGACAAGCCCATGTTAAATTAATCGCCTCTGCGGCAAATTTTCACCACTTCCGGATCCAAAAAGATCATTTTCACTATTTTTTGGCGTCGCTGTTTTTGCTGGGTTATTAAATATAGGACCCATATTCCCCTAAATTTGAAATATAGAGTTCAATTGGTATAAAATGTGAAATTAATATATTGTGTGCACACATAAATAAGTCGGAGTCGAGGCTGATGAAAAATCCTGGAGTCGGAGTCGAGCAAAATTGGCTCGACTCCACACCCTGTATCTTATTACGTGACGTGTATAAGGATTTCGTGACTAAGCGATCGTTGAATTCCCATTTGGCTAGAAAACCACAAGTGCCCTAAAGCCTTAGTGACAGATACTTGTGATTTCATAGCCAAATATAAAGCAATCGCACTATCACGCTCCATCACGAATAACTTGATTTTTGTAAGCAATACAGAAAAATGCTTTCCTAAGCTTGCAAATAATAAAATGAACTCTCACAGGAATAAATATGTCTGGTTGATGGCAACCTTGAAATTGGTTGCAACCCCACTTTATTATCAAATCTCCACTGGCATCACTAATAAACATGTAAACAAATGTCTATAATAAGCATTGTTTGTTGGGTGGTCTATCGCAATATATTTCCCATTTGTGGAATGTAAATATAAAAATGTTTATTGAATTCAAACTAAGCAATAACAAGAGCACCATCAGCAGGAGAAGAAGCAACAATTAGAATAACATCATGATAACACACATTTCCCCACCGCCCCCCAACAACCACATAATCAACAAACCATTCACACATAGACCGACCGACCAAGCAATACTAGTATCAGCAATAGAACAGACAAAGAAGAAGCAGAAGGAGAAGGGGGACAAGAATATTAGGCTCAGAATATCTAAGCAAGGAACACTCATAGGTATGCATTCTTTGGAATGAGAGAGAGTGTATAACTGAATTTGTGTTTGTGCGTGTGTATGTGCGTATACTTGGGTGATTATATTAAATTTTAATTAAAATTATAAGAAATTAAGTTGGAAATAAAGACAAATGAAAGAGAATGGGAGATACACTAACTCTCCCACTCTCAAAGCGTTAAGTGATTTCTCTCATACTATTGGCAACATCATTGAGTATAATGGTGATGATGCTGTTGATGATAATGATGATGACGATGCTGTTGATTCAAATACTGATGGTGTTGCTGATAATAATGACAATAACGTCGATGCTAATGGCATTGGTGTAAATTTATGGATGTGCGGCAAAGATTAATGCCAATGAAGTAGACAGTTAGGTGAAGAGCTATAGGAAATATTTTATGTCCATTGAACAAATGCTCTCATTGTTCTTCTCTACAAATGGATGAAAATTAATTTACTTTTCTTTTGCTCCAGATATACATACAATGAAAAAAAGCTTACCCATATCCAAAGTTTTTGCCTTTATTATAATAACTCATTGCAAGTCAAAGCGAAAGGAAGCAAATACACTAAGGATACGCAAGAAACAGGACTCAAAAATTTAAAATTTTTGGCAAAATTTTCTATCGAAATAATTTTTTTGTTTTATTTTGTTTCTTATTCGATCTTTTTCTGTATTAATAAAAATGCTTAATTTTGTCAAGCTTGAGATCTATTTTGTTTTATTCTTTTTAATTCATCCGTCCTAATATTTCGCAATTTTACTCAGAGGTGATGAAGCAATTCAAAGAAAATTGCGAAATATTAGGACGGATGAATTAAAA